>NC_134483.1:398096821-398371821 GCF_040206685.1 Ascaphus truei
GCACTGTGTGTGTGTGGGTCGGTGACTCTGGGTGTGTGTTCATTTTGAAAATCTGGTCACCCTACCTACACCAATCCTAAAACAAATTAGGTGGGTCAATATTGAACAGCTTTGAGACTAAGTGAGCTCCTGCTTATATTATTCTTCATTATGTTCTTCCTGTCCTTATAATCCTCATTCCATCCTTCACTAACATGGCATGGCAAATTGATTTAAAATATTTAAATAATGTTTTTCATTGACAAATACATGGTTCATTGGGCTCCATGATGGCCCAGTAATTACATCACTGCAGTAATAGTAACGGGACAAAAATGTCAATAATACAAATCTCTGTTGCAAAAAATAAATAAAGCAAGAGGACATCATTAAATAGCAGTCCCTAAGTGACAGTAAAGATTGTGTGCTCTCTCTGGAGCGATGTTTTTTAAAATCCCTATATATTCCTCAAACAGAAAAGAAAAATGATGCTAAGTTTGATAAGTGTTTTGTCTCCTTCCAGAGATATCATGGGAAAGACATCAATAAGTGACCAAAAGGATTGCTCTGGAATGGTGTGTCTTCATTCTCACTGCACAGAACTTACAGAAGGAGGACAATACAGTTTGGGTGCATGGTGTGGAAGGCCTTTGGTTTGTTTGCTGGGATCATGTAATGAAGTCAGTTTTCTCTTGTCAGGGCAATGGGTTATAGTGATCCCTATGTGACACAAACAAGGCTCTTTACCAAACCAAGAAAAAAAGATTTCAGAACTTGTACTCATCTACAGTTATTTCATAAGTCATACATGCAAAGGTCCAGTACCAACATCGCACTGGTACAATTGAATACAAAAATCCAGGGTTCCACCTGCACTCACAATTAAACATATGAAAAGTTTAAATGAACCCCCCCCCCCCCACACACACACACACACAAATAACAGCATATATTCAAAAACAGACAAAAGTGATAAATAAAGGGGAACTCACTCAGATGTGCTGCTTATGAATTGCCTCGGTTTAATATGTGGTCATCAGTGGTATAGAAGAAAAAATAATTTGGTTAAGTCTCCACATCTAGAGGAATACAGACAGACAGTCATTTGCTATAAACTGAAAATCTCAGGCAATGTTTCAAGGTCCTTGGCCTCTTTGCACCTGAGCAGCACGTCTGAGTTCCCCTTATTTTGTCACTTTTTTCTGTGTAACCCTCCCTGCCCGACTCCTAGGGAGTTTGCATCAAATGTCTCTTTAATTGGCTTATTCAGTGTTGATTACCTTGTCAGGGTGCTTAATCCGTGCAGGCTGGGCGTTGGTAATGCAATGAGGGGTGCCAGGAACTTTATTCATACAAACAGCATCTTTATCAATCACCACATATTCATTACATCTCGAATAGCCTCATTAATGTCCACTGTTTGGACTATTTGTATTCTCTTCCCTAGCTGCCCACACCTCGGCCCGCTTAGGAGGAGCTAAAACTTGACTGCGTCTGGGTTATCTAGTTCATCCCTCTGCTGTGTATTGTCTGTAATGCGCCATCTCCTGTGGGCTTCTGCCAGGCCTTGTACTACTCTCTCTCTGTCTGCTATCAGTCAGTATCCCCGTCCCAGGTACTGAATGCCATCTCATGGCTATCCGGGTGAGAGTGAGCTATGGACCCTCCGATTGGGTTGATCCAGCTATGCCTCTGGGCTGTTGCTTGTGGCCTTTGAAGCATAGGCTTCCTCTTTGTGAATCATGAGAGTAGTATGGAGCCATTCCTGGGGACGCTATCTATAGGGCACTGTCCTTAATTATAAAACAATAAAGGGAATCCTTACCCTATATTCTAGACTCATCTATACTATAACGTATATACACTATTCACAGTGAGGTCACTCCCCTTCAACTCCTCCAGGGACCTGACCTTCTAGAAATCTATCCCTAATATATAAATATACATACATATTATATAATAATCTCCTGTGATTACATTACTAACACTAGGCAGACAGGGGCTATGATTCTGCCTAGTCAACCAGCACCATGTAATGAGGGAAAGGGCATTAATTACTCTGTGTGGGCCCACACAGTTAACCCTCTACGGTCATAGTAATCGAAAAGAGGGGTTACATATCTTTTTGAATACATGCTGGGTTTTTTTAAATTTATACTGATTTACATATGTTTAATTGTATAGTAGGTTTACGGACTATGCATTTAACCCAAGATGTGTAATATGGCAGGCATATGCTTGTTAAAGGTCCATGTTAAAGGTGCAATCCAAGCAATATTCTACAAGGGTGTTTTCATTTTTTTTTAATACATAAATCAGTTCTGTAGTATTAGATAATACAGTAGAGGCAACGTTTATTCTAACATTTGCCGTAAACTAGCCGGGTTACATTCTGGGTATGTGCTGGGTATGTGCTGGGTATGTTCTGGGCTAGTTTGAGGCACGTTTAAGGCATTTCTGCATTGACTAACGACCCATAGGATTAACACAGCAGGGATCCCTGGCAGTCCAATTCAGTTTGAATGGGACTGCCAGGGACCCCCGCAGTTAATCTGATAGGCCATTAATCAATGCAGAAATGCTGGGACTAGTTTAAGGAAAGTTTAAGGCATGTATTCAGAATGTACCTGGGTGTTTCCTGGGTTTTTTGGGGGAATTGCCACTGGTTTTTGTTCGAATAAGAGTTGCCTCTACTGTACTTACATTTTTTTTAAATTCATCTTTTAATGCCATTTTTAGTGAGTATTAACAAACTGAGTATCCTTTGATTTCTATAGGTTTTAGTACACTTCACCAGCAGTGCAAGATATTTGCAACACTTTCCTGTGATAATTTGTTGACAATATGCCCAGCAGTTTGAGCTGCAAACTATAACTATAGATAGTTACCTTAGAATAAGAATACATTGTAGCTGCTGAGTTACACTGACTGCAGGATTGATTGAAACCGTTTAGTGAACACTGGGAAGCAGGATCTTTGCTGATTGATCACAGGTAAACTATTAGATCAGCAGCTTGAGTAATTCATTTTCAATAAAGGTAATGAAGGCTGTATATTTGAAAAAAAAAATATTTTTTTAAAGTGCAACTTGGATTGCCTTTTTAAAATGGATAAGAAGCAAAAGGTGACACTGCTGATTTTCATGTCATTTCCCAGAATCCCTGGCTGCAGGGGAAGCACTATATTATAAGGCTGCGGCCAGGCTGGGATTGGGTGCACTGGCGCGTCGTGACATCATGAGCTCTGCTCTGCCGGGCGATTTCTGGCCAGCTAATTGCACGTGGGGAGGGGGGGGTGTTGGGGGGCGTGGCCATGACATCGCAGAGCTGGTTCGCAACCAAATCACATCGGTTGTCTCGCCAAGCAGCACGTGCACACACCCATCCTCCCTGGATGGGGACATTCAGAGTTATAACTCTGATTGATCGCGCCGAGTGTGAGCGGTTCGCTCCACCCTGGCCGCAGCCTAAGAGATAATGGTAACAGGCAGGGTTGCAGACCTGTCTGAGACATACGAATGTGGTCAAGAGTGGTATTTTTATTTGCATGTCTAACCTTAATTTGAAGCTCTCGAGTTATTCTGAAAATATTTCTCAACACACATTTATAAAGGTACTTTGAGCTGACTTTGCCTCTCACATTAGCAAGCAAGTTGTTACATGGATCAATAGAAAGCGTTAGACATGAGGACCCTTAGTCAATTTACAGTACTGTAATGCAATCTTCCTAATGTTTAAATGAAAGGAGCCTTCCTGGGCAAGGGAAATGCAGCCACACAGCATGCTGACTATTGAATAGCTGCACATGTGTTCATACCAATACTGAAATAGATTACTATAATTTTGTCTCAGTTGGACTGCTAGGTTTGAGCTGTCATTGTCCTTGTGTGCCTAAAAAATTGTGTCATATGCTAAAGCATGCATTATTAATGGTGGGGTTACACTGCATGGGTAATAGTGTGCTCAACACTTAGTCAGCAATGTTTTCCTTTTCTGCCCTCTGAATATCAAGAGTTTACTGTATGCAGAACAAGAGGGGAAATTTATTAATGTCCGCAATGTAAAATAGTTTTTTTTACAGCTGGTAATATCCTCTTGAAATCAATAGCATTGCTTAATAGGGAGTAGTATGCCTTTTTCCCAACAGACATGCACCACTTTTCTAGAAGAATTACTACATAATCCCCATGCTGAATGTTTCCAGGTTTGGACGGGTGATACAAGGATTAACCAAGGCAAATGTGTCCATGACTAGCGCTGAAAAAAAGATCCAGATTTAATGAAGAAAACACATGACTGTTCTCAATAGAATGTTTCTCTGCTAAATTCGATACGGTTTGTGCACTCAAAAAAAATGGTTTGTAAAGAGACGTTTACACTATACATCCCATCTTTAACTAACCGTATGTGTAAATATAGTCTTACCATTTGCAAAATAATCAAAATGCAGAAAAGCAAGAAAAATGTAGACCTTGTGATGCCTTTCATTGTATGTACTATATACAAGATATAAAACCTTACAATGTTGTTACTGGGTACAAAAACTTGTCCACATCAAAACCAGTGTCTAATCAGACTATCCCATTTCACAAGAGTATATTTTTGTTTCCATCAAATAGTTCAGAGGCAGCGTTGAATAAGTACAGTGACAATGTAAAACGTTATTAGAAATGCTTTAAGAGGATCAATGTTTGATATTGCAGTGTACTTAAAATTCAATGGATGACAAGGTTTTCAGAATTGTTTATTCTGCATTTGCTATGGGTGGAAGAATTGAAATGGCATAATGATGTGTTTTTAAATTTAATGAAACTGAAGCATTAAAGGAAGTGACTGTGTCATGCATGAACCACTAATTAAACAACGGTGCAGGAACCAGACTACCACAATCTCCCGACTCTAATAAAACATTAGTGTGATTAGTGTGATTCTTTTGCATGGGTTCAGCAGAGTCGGTCTGTGTTGATGTAAGTCCTGAGTTGCTAGTAGAGCTCACAACACACACTCTTCCTGAATCAATGTAGTGAGCTGCCGTGGAAGCGAATAGATTAGGAATGGCAGCCAACCCAAACCGAGTGTTTATTTTAACCAATGGCTATGGGCACAATAAATATTGCAGCCGCAAAACTAATCTCAGTCTGTCTATTCCTTACAATGTCAGGGAGTCCTGGTAAAAGTAGTTAGTAGCAAACTTAGTGATGCACAGGGTGCTCATTTGCATGTTACTATCCAAATACTTGTCTGCATTTTAAAGCAGCAATCCAAGCTCTTTTTTCCCCCATTGTATTTTTACATATTTAAAAAAAAAATAAACAACTTTTTACCAGGACAGAAGCAGGGGGTCTCTGGCACTTAATTTCAGCTCTGGGGACCTCCTAGTTCCAGAGATACTCACCTCCATAGTAGGTGTTGGTAGCCATTGTAATCGGCTACCAGGGATCACGTAATGGCCGCTGTTCAAAGCTCCTGCGCCTTGAGGACCAATAGGAAGCTGTGATGTCACCAGGTTCCATTTACTATTTGCCCACGTGAAGCAGGAGCTTTAAACTTGAAATCCCAACTAGTCAGCCTGTGCAGCTACTGGCACCGCCTACGTAGGTCCGTTTCCCCACAAGCAGGTGGTGCCTGGAGAAGAAATTAACGAGGCTCATCTCCAGAGACCTCCTACTTCAAACCTGGTGTGGGGAAAAAAAAAAGGGAGGTTAGATTGCTCCTTTAACCACTGTGAGTGACAATTGGGGGGAATCAGCTTATAGGACCTGTAGAAGAAATGCAGACACTAATGGATTTTCCATCATTGCTGCATATTTAAGAGCGAACATTTTCTTTATCTCCTCCATAAAGTCAGCTTCAGAATACCTTGAATTGCTGAAAAGGTTTATGGTGGCAATACCTGTTCCCACACCAACAACAGGTCACATCTTCAGAGATTGCTTGGCCAACCGTTGAGCACAAAAGAAGAAAATGATAAGCACTACGGTCTTCTGCATTACTGGTTTTTATTTCAGTCTTCCATGTGGTCTAATGTTTTGATTGCACACATGCAGCATTTGTCAAGCCATTTGCTTAGACAAAGGCTATATGCTTGAAGCTGAAATGTTGGAGCGCATAGAAAGTTAAAATTAAATTTAAAAAGCTAAAATTAAAAATGCAGAAGACCATCATTTACTTATTTTATGCTTGATATGTCTAAGGACTTTAGCAGGGAACCCCAGAGATGTGATCAACGGCCAGATGAGTAGATAAAGCAGAAGATTTAATGGAGAGCTCATAATTTTATAATTTGATAACTGGTGAGACATTACATCTCCTCTACAAGGAGTAAAAATGTAACAAGAGCTCACATACGTTACATCTTTGAACGACTTTAATTTTGGCTGTCACGGGAGAACAATGCCTTTAACACAAAAATAACCGGATCCTTTGATTGAGCAAAGCGAGAGATAAAATAAATTGTAATTTATTCACACAATGAACATACACAGCTTAATTTACAAAATAATACGAAAATACACTTACTTTGTTACGATGTTAACTCTGGTTACAAGAAAGATCTTAGAAGAAATCTCAGGTGAATTTTTTTTACAGCATGTTGAATCTACCTCCTGACTGTCACAGACTTTTAAAACCTCACAAGTCCTATCTTTACACTGTGCAACCAATCGCGGCGTGGGAACAAAACATCCCACCTATTGGCAAGGTTCGCCCATACTTCAGGAAGCCTGGCAGAGGCTTCAAGGTATGCCACGGGCATATGCGAACTTCGTCCCTAAGCCGTTTAGCATACCTAGCCAAGCCCACTTCCCTGGTGACAGGTTATCTACCTGCCCCTGACACCTGGATATCTGTCAGGGACAAACTGTTTACTTCTCCCCCTCCACACTTGACACCTTACTTGGCTTATTCTTTTGAGCCCGAGTCTAAATTATGCATTGCTTACTCACTGAATTTCCTGCCATGTATTTTAAAGCATAGTACTACACTAAGTATTACCTCCTGTTCTGGACGCCTAAAGGAAAAATCCCATTATGTCTATAATGTTTAAACAGTTAAACTAGGGTAACTTTAATTCATCAATTTTTATAAGGCTTTATATGGGGAGAGATGCATCAGCGTAAAAAAAATGCAAATAGAAACATCGCTCCATTTTCTGCATTTGCGTCAACAGTAACATAGCATTTCTTACATGTGACACAAATGGTTAGCCATAAAAGTTTACGCCCCCTCAGACTTGGCAAAATGTTTTGACCCAAATAGAGGATGCAAAAGTGAGACACAAATGCAGAGTTTGCTACATCTCATAATCTGTGCGTCATGTAACTCCTCCATTACTCCTCCTACTGACACTCCCCAAATGACAAGGTGACAAACGGTGCAAAGCCCTTGAAACATTGGCCCAAAGAGATGCAAGATGAAAATGACATAATTTGCATCAATCTTGCTTTAAATATTCCTTGATACATCACCCTCTGATTAGGGGTGAGGGGTTGAAATACAAATAAGGGGTACTAGAGCAGTGAAGTATATAGATTATTAAATAACCTGCTCGGACATCGATTTCAGAGAAGGCCTTTTAATGGAGTATGTGAGCAGAGCCATAATAGGGTGAGTCGTCTCATGTCTCCCTTAAAACCCAGAGTGTGGGCCAGCGAGCATGGAAGTTCCATGACAAACGCGGACCATTAGCGAATTTTAGCAATAATCATCTAGGCAAAACCCCCTGAAAACAACCCGGTCAATAGATAATGAAAATGCCTCCCAATGTGGCTAAAAAGAAATTTCAGGACATGGGAGACTTCTTTAAGTGAAAGAAAACACATGCACTTCACAGGCCCCAAGACCTGGCATGCAGCAGGACTTGGAGTCAGAGGAGGTACAGACGGCCCAGTATGCGGGATATGAGATCTACAGTCATGTGAAAAAGAAAGTACACCCTCTTTGAACTCCATGGTTTTACATATCAGGACATAGTTTTACATATCAGGACATAATAACAATCCTCTGTACCTTAGCAGGTCTAAAAATTAGGTAAATACAACCTCAGATGAACAACACATATTACACCGTTTCATGATTTATTTAACAAAATAAAGCCAAAATGGAGAAGCTGTGTGTGAAAAACTAAGTACACCTTATGATTCAATAGCTTGTAGAACCACCTTTAGCAGCAATAACTTGAAGTAATCGTTTTCTGTATGACTTTATCAGTCTCTCACATCGTTGTGGAGGAATTTTGGCCCACTTTTCTTTGGCACATGGATCGTAGCCAGCAATCTCAGGCCCCAACCAGCACACCACTCTTATGGAGGACATTTGGGGTGTTGACCCCACCCCCAGGGATGAAATCAAAAGCCCTTTTGTAACTCTCGCTTTAGATGTGTTGCCCTGGGTGAGATGGCCCTACAAGTAAATGGCATACTTATATGCAGTACCTGTTAGAATTGACATGTAAATACCACTGTATTGCAAAGTGAATGTGCCCTCCCTCTCCTTTTTGATTTCCACCCCATTATTATTTCTGTAATTTCCCCAATACCATTGTACCGTTTTGTATGTTTTTATTTCAGTTAATGTTGTAAAATGTACCAAAAATAAAAGGCGAGCGCGGTCGCCCATTTTCACCTTTGGTCTCTGCCACGATCCTAAAATAAAACCGGATTATTCAACTGAGAATTTCAGACAGCCTTCCTCAATTTTCTGAATGTTATTAGATATACAGTACAGTATAAAGAAACAAAAATAGATGGCAAGAGAAGATCTACACAAACTGCCAAATTAAATAACATGGACACCTTATTTATATTGGTTTATTCATATGCATGTCTGGTTCCTTTTACTTGCTTACGTTCTAATAGGATGGACTGTAGTGCTTGAGCTTGTTGTAGACCAGGGGTGGCCAACCCGTGGTATTCTGACTCTTGCACACTGTGGCAAGTGGTAGAGACAGGTAGTTCACTCACTTCCTTTAGATGCACACAGTCCTTCCTTTCTGTTCTTTCAATGTAAAGGCAAAAAACAATAAATAACCAATGGGAACTGTGGGTAAGTGACATGAGTGGGGGAAGAGGTAAATTAAGATGGATTCTACCCGGAGATGGGATACAGACCGCTCCTAATGGCTGCTGGCTCCAAAAGATAGCAAACTTTCCTGTGCAGACAGGAAGACACGGAAGACTAATAAACTATCAAAATATAGCAAGGGGGGGTAAAACAAAACCAAGAATTTGTTTAGCAGATGGGGTTGTCAAGGCACCAGGCTGAGAGCAATGGGGAAAAGCAACAATGTTGCAACTTACACTGAGGAGCAATGGCAGCCTCAGAACAGGGAAACTGAACATGCAGAGGCTCCAGGACACGTGGCCCCCTTGGCATTTGGGACGGCTGGTGGGATACTCGGGAGATCAGTTCCCCTCCGCAGCAGGACCAGAGGGGAGCTGGGGCCTTGTGGCACATACAGAAGTTGGGCTCAACTTCCAGGCAGGCCCAACTTCTGGCACGGGCCAGCGTGGAAGCAGCGCTGATCCCAGAGGATCCTGTGCCACTGCACCCTCAAGATAAAATTGTGAGGGAGCGGGTGAAATTGTGAGGGGTAGAATTGAGAAAGGGATATTTGGGAGGGGTGGAGGGTAGAGAGGAATGAGCTACAGTGAGGGGAGATAAATACATGGGAAGAGGGTGGAAAATAAATAAACAGGGGCGAGAGCAAAGAGATGAGGGGGGTGTAAGAAAGAGGGGGTGGTTAGGGCCACCCATATGTGGTGCTAGGTAGAAAATGTAGTCCTGGGCCCTGGGAAAAAGCTGTCTGTTGCCCTGCCTGCTCCACACAGACTGCCATGACTCCCACCGCTGGGAAATTGTTTAGGGGGGGGGGGGGGTTCGCAGGCGGCGAAACCTGGTGTGTCTGCTATTCCCAGTCACAAGTATTCAGAATGAACAAAACCAAAAAGGACAGGTTTACTTTCAATGTATTTAAAAGTTTATTGCACCAAATTCCACATAAAGTACATTTAAAATGATTTAAGAAAATATTCACAAACTTCAACTGACAACTACTTAACGGAAGAAATACATAACAGATTCTTACAGTTAGCAGAAGGGGGAAGAGATACACATCTCCGGAATGCCACAGCTCATGTATAAAGTGTGTAGTTGAGAAATGTCATCCAGCCTTTTTCAGATAAAAATTTATTATGACGTAAAACAGTTACTCGCAGCCATTGAGCGCCTAGCACGTACACATCTTAATCACAAGTATACATATTTGCCACTCTCCCAGCAGCACATGTTCTCCAGCACAAAACACCACTAAGAGTACGTGTTCACCCAAATACATATATATCTATATGAAAAAAACAATCATAAATTATGTAGATCGCTGAAAATTCCATTTGCCAGAATACATTTTAAGTAAAAGGTAAAATGCAATGGCAGCGTATTAAGAATAGCGTTAAACTGACCTTTCTAGTTAGTAAAGTTAATGCCACAAGCTTTGCCTGTTTCACAAATGTGTAAGTAGCATGTGAAGTGTACATCTACAATAAATTCTTTGGAACAATAACAAAATCTGTCTAAAACTACATGCAGAATACTGAAAAGGAAACGTACATCTATTTTAATGCTTGCACAAGCAAGAAAATACTACAAAATTCACCACTGGAATTTTGATAAAATATGGAAACAGAAAAGTCTCTCTTTTTTTTTTTAATCTTTACTTTACTAATTATTCCGCCATGTACACAATGACATAGCAAGCGGATTATATATTTATGCGACATTCCAATGCGATCAAGCCACAAGTCAATTCCAGTTATTTTTTAAAAAAAAGTAAGACTTTCAGCAGAAAAAGAATACACAAAACCACAATCCTTTTAACTGAGGTAGTAATTTGGAGTAAAGAGCGACTAAGGTCTGTTTAGGTTTGGTCGGGGTCTTCATGAAACAAACTTGTTATTTCTAGGTATTAGGCATTTGCTTATAGGTGCAGTTAAAGACTTTGCCTTTTTCAATCTGCTCTACTATGAACTTTTTAGCTTTTTAGTTGGGACCGTAACAATTACCATCATTAGAAACCTTTTTAATACTGCAATTGAGCCCTGATAATTGCAGTGAATTGCTATTTTCCTCAATTACGCGAGGATTCCCAAGAAGCTGAAACCACAAATCTTAAACATTTGGCTCTGTATGTTATCGTTCTTCCCAGGTCCAACGTTACACTGCCACTGAATATACCCAGTGTTATAAAAACAGTTGTAGAACGCATGTTACATGCATCATAGTTTTCAGAACATTGTAAATGCAATTCATCGGTTAAGCTTGCACCTTTAAGCAATTCAATATTAAGGAGTCTATGTATGAAGGCAATTTACACACAGTGGGTCCATATTTTCATCTTTTGCCTTAAATGTAGCAAGATACTTTGTTCAAACATTGCATCATGTGCATTAACTTGTAATTTGGGGACTTTGATGTTGTACATGGCACACATTTTAATGAGATTGTACACCTCGGTGCCAAAATCTACCACTTCTAATAGTAGAATAAACCAGAATAATCTGCACCAGGTGTAAGAAATGCAAGTAGTAAGATTCTTACAGAGGACAGCTTGGAGCACACAACCTTTCTGTGATACACAGACCCCCAATACTACATGTTAATCCTTTGCTAATGTAGCAAAGCACTGTCCCCATAAACAGTAAAAGTGTTCATACAAATATTCTTAGGCACAGAGGGTTATACAGAAGACATTGTGCACTAGTTTATAAAATGAGTATACGACTGAGCAGCATGGATCACTTGGACCCAGATCCATAAAAGGGTGCCCAGTTTCAGCACTCTTTTCCTCATTCATTTGGAGATTTGGGCCATATTGGGTAGAATACACCAATTTCTCCACATCCCATTTGTGACAGCTTGAGGAAAAATGAATGAGCCTGTGCCAATATTCATAGCCAACGGATCAGATTAGGCCACCCAAATCTCAAACAGTCATCTCTTTCCTGAAACGTGCACCCGGATCTGTGAGACGTCTCAGCACATGTTAGCGTGGCTGGGGCAGTAATGACGGAGTCAGAAGCTTGATGCATCCGACTTCCAGCTGCCATGAGTAGATGCAGGATACAGCCACACGTGTAACTGGTATGAGACAGATTTCCTAACATCCAACTGTGTAAAAATGTTTGTACCGTATTTAAAATATGCTCCCAGGATGTCTTCAGTACTAGCCGTTTCATTCAAATGAAGGCACAGATACAAGTCTACGAATCACTGACAGCACTTATCTTGCACACATAATGGAGGTTAAACCCACTTATTCAGTCAACATGTATGAGAGACAGGGACACGAGGGCTACATTCAGAAACTCATAGGAGTTTGCTCCAGTGTTAGAATGCCATTAATATGTTCTGTGAGTCTGCAGACCGAAATCTAGTCGTTACATTATTAGCATAAGAATACACAGACATTTTTCACTTGCAAAAGATGCAGTTTTTTTCCATTGCAAGTTAAAAAAAAAAATCTCAATGCTGAGAAGGGGGGGGGGTTTCGGAAAAATTCAGTATGTTTATATGATATTAGGATCTGCTGTTCTTCCGCATGACTCAAAAGGGATTTTATTAACTTGCGTGCAATTATTGAAAGCTAATGGCTATTCCGTTGAATGTCTTTTAATGATCAATAGAGGCCATCATACTTTATAAATAGTGAAGTGTTGTGTTGCAACTGTACATGGGGAATGCATAGAAAATAAGACCTGCAACTCATCCAGTATGTTACAAATTATTATTATGATGTGTTGAGACAAGTACTGTACTTGAGTTTAGGATGAATTCTGCGTCTCAGTAAACAAGCGTGCATTTATTACCATAACATGTATAAAAACAGAGGATATATCAAATTGCAATAGTGCCGATCGGAGCACTATTGCAAGGAAACTCCCCTGGACTTCAATTGGTAATTTATATGGAATAGTTTCCCGATCGGCACTACCAGTTTAGTGAATAACCCCCATAGTTACAAAACTCTCAGATCTCAGTAGTCCCTCATAAATACAGTAGGTATGTTGAAATAAACGAGGTAATGAAAAATAGAAATCACTCAGGCTATTGTATTTTTGTGTGCCACCATCTCCAAGGTATTAAGCAAGAACAGTCATTTTCTTTCAGAAACAGATTAAAAATTAATATCTGGCAATGCACTCAATTCATTATATGTCAAATATACGCAACCCAACAACACACATTTCGCGAGTCTTAAAGAGGGTATTGCTTAACAAAAAAAATATGAGCACGTCTCATGGACAGTGATAAATCATGTCAAATAATGTGGCATTTATATACTTACAACACAAATACATTCTAATGATACCGCTGTCCCAGTAAATTCACGGTGCATTGAAAGCAACATTTAATTTTCCATATCAACCCAGTAAACAACTATACAATTGTGACCTTTTCATTGATCCATCAATTCCCAACCTACTTCTTCCAAATAAATGTTTCGATTTGGTTTTGAATATGATCAGAAAAATAAAAAATGACAACTGCCAATGCCTTGTTACAGAACAAAATGTTACAACACAAAATCATGACATTCTACAGTATAATCAGCAAGACGTTCCCATCTTAAACACATTGAAGCAATGTAATACTGCATTCCTACTGCAAAGTAGCCAGATTAACACACTTGCCCAAAATGTAGCCATCCAAACCAGAATGCGAAGCAGACTGCTGTAGTGTTCTAAATGTATCCCCGTGAAGCAACACTAAGGCCAGAGGGGAAACCACAATGCCTTGTACTTCATGTAAACGTTAAGAGAGTCCCTGTGAGAAGAGACAGGAGGATAAGAAGTTTAGAAAGAGGTGGAATCAGAGCAGCATGTCCTGCTGGTCTCAGTGCTGTTTCCAGAGTGAGCCTCATCTCTTCCTGAATGGCTGTATCTTCTCTTCAGTTGAAGGAATGACCATTTGTAAAATATAGCTTATAAAAGTATCTGAGCGACATAGGGAGAATGAGTACTCGCCACAGCAGCCAGGAGAGGCAAATCATTGGATTCAATCCTGGAGAACAAAACGGATCAAAACATTAGCTGTATGGACGTTTGTATTTGCCATCTTTAGTATGCTGTGAGATGTACAGTACGTCACTTGTAATGAAACAGTAACACAAATAGGAGAGGACCAATGTAGTTTGTATACATTCAAAAACAAACAGGATGGTGACATGTACACGTTCACTTTTTGTTGTTTCTCAAGCCCGTTATAAATATGACATGGCAAAATCACAAGAAATATAATATAAATATATAAAATATAAATATAATATAATATATATATATAATATAAATATATATATAATATAATATAATAAATAATATAATATAAATATTTAATATAATATAAATATATATATATACATATAAATATAAATATATCTATACATATAAATATATCTATACATATAAATATATCTATATATATCTATCTCATTAAGGTTATGGTGGGTAAAAAAAGTGACAAAAACCCTCCACAGTAAAGCATATAGCAACTGTAAATATTCCTGTATGCTCATTTGCATGTCTCAGACAGGTCTGCAACCCCGCCTTTCACCATTATCACCCAGCACACAGCACTTCCACAAGGGATTCTGGGAAATGACATGCAAATGAGCACACAGTGCCACATTTTGTCTCAAGCTCACATTACATGAACAACCCTTAAGCCAATGCATGCTGCTTTAAACACAGCTTTTAAACATAGGCTGGGATGAGATGCCTATGCCTATGTTTAAAAGCTGTGTTTAAAGCAGCATGCATTGGCTTAAGGGTTGAACATGTAATGTGAGCTTGAGACAAAAGGTGGCACTGTGTGCTCATTTGCATGTCATTTCCCAGAATCCCTTGCTGCAGTGGAAGTGCTGTGTGATAATGGTAAAAGGCAGGGTTAGAGACCTGTCTAAGACAGGCAAATGAGCATACAGTAATATTTATAGTTGATATATAAATAAATCACACGGAAATGTTCAGTGCTAAGTGCAAAACCGCTTTAAAGTCTAAAAATAAAGACAATACATACAAATCAGTCATTTAAGGAATCACCAAGTTCAGATGCTTGGTGAAACTTTATAACTTTTATAAATGTTTGATATACTGACCTAATTCACAATACATGGCTCTTAACTTTTTAAATGGATAGCATGTCAATGTATTAAACACACAAATACACGAACATGGAGTATAATAAACTTCCTTATGGAAAAGTTCGGAGAGGTACTCTACACGATGAAGGTAATATTGCCATCTCTAGAAAGGGTCCTATCATTTTAGTTTTATACAGTTTAAGGCAGGGGTGGCCAACTCAGTCAATGACTGCACCACCTGTGCTGAAGCAGGGATACCCTGAAAAACCTGACCTGTTGGTGGCCCTTGAGGACTAGAGTTGGCCACCCCTGGTATAAGTAACCCATGTGCCACAGCACTTCAGACATACAGGAGATGATGCATTTGTGTTTTCAGAAATGCAAGAACAAAAGCAACAATCAACACTGAATGAAAGAAATATCTGCCTGCATGTCCAATGCCTATAAATATTAGACCTTCCCATAACTAATTAACTCATACAGTCGAGTTTTCTAATCTGTACAATTCATAAATGGTATCCCCCCCAAAAAAATACTCACCCTAAAACAACTCCAAGTTCTTTCACATGAACTCTCGTCTGCCCTTGCAAGTATTCAGACAGCATTTTACTTTTAAAATACATCTCTTGCAGTCTGTCCTCTAGATGCATCACACACTGCCAAAATATCAAGGGGAAAAAAAACACATTTTAGGTTTACTCAAACTGCTATAAAATGTGAAGATGTGGAAAGAGGTGTTGAAAAATAAACTATACATGAAAATATTAAAACTACACACAAATAGGATACAGTATGTTATTTAAGCACTCTACTTTATTAATAAATGAGCAAAAATTTAAAAGGGATCTTACAGTTGGTTACATTATTAAAAAGTAAGAAATGTAACTGAAAAAAAGCTTTGTTACTCGAGATATTAAGCACTCAAGTTCTCCAGAATGGTTATTGTTCTTTTAGAAACGAACAATAATGATTAGTGTGACAGGGGGTTTCCAATGTATGCACAAGGGGACGGGACACAAGTGTCCTGTGTCTGCTTCGCACACACTGAATAGCTGCACTCAAAATGGTGCGTTTACGGTGTACCTAAACGCACCAACTGAGGAGGGAGAGGGAGAAGGGGGTATGAGACCTTTTTTTGGACCAACAAGTATTTGATGTCACAAGCTTTGAAACCTCTGTGTCCTTCATCCGAGAAGTTCGAAAGCTCATAACAGATCAACTACTTGTTGGACCAATAAAAGGTATCATACCACCAAAACGCTTAAAGCCGCAGCTGCAGAGATGGTGCTATCGCGAGGGTGGGGGTGTCCATGTCTTCGCATCAGACCCCCCCCCCCACAGCAATAATCTTCCGGCACCAAGGCAGTTGTGATCATGGTCCCGTGGCTTGCCACGGTTCCCACAATCAATAACGCTGTGTAATATTAGTTTACAAAATGTTACTGAAAATTTTTTCCGGAGGTTCCTTAATTTTGTATGCTTAACACGGAGCTATTTGTGTACATCTTTCGCTTTTTGGGAGTAAGAAAAGAATAAAGGACAGCTGATTTTTTTTTTATGCTGGAAGAAAAAATTTCAGTATATGTGGATTAAATACGTATACTATAGATCCATGCTGAACTCATAAGAGTGCCTTGATTTCCAGTTGTTTTATACAATATTTCAGGGATTTGGGATATTACAGCACTCCCCTGTGGAGTAATATTTACCTCTGCATATACTTGCAGCAGTGACTTATATGCCCCCAATTTTGCAAGAAGCGTAATAGCTGGTTTGTTATGGGCTGTTCTACCGATATTAGTGAAGTCACAAATGACTTACAAATGCAGGAGGAATGTTGAGTTTGTAAAGCTGGAGAATAGACTGAAGCAAAGTAGAGACTTGACTGGAGACCAAGACATCTGTGCCTAGTTTCAAGTTGTCCATCGTCTTCCTCTGGCTGCTGGCGATCTGGACGCTCCATCTATCGGTGTCTGCTATAATACAAACCGCTTCCGCTACAGGCTCATCCAACACCGGGTGCTAAAAGAAGAAAGGAAACCATCAGTCAAATATGAAGAGGAGAAATCTTTTAGATGGTAAAAATGCAGTCGTATAATTTCCCGTGATTTATTTAAATTATAAAATGTTTTACCAGGCAATAAGTTTTCAAATAATGTCCAAAATATGGGTGAATAATCAGCTCTGATAGAGGGGGGGGGGGGTTAAATTACAGTGGTGGAGTATTCCCTATAGTATTCTGGTATGTAACCCTTTAAGATTATAAACCATTATACCATTGAGCCTATCAGGAGGCAGGGGATATAGAGGAGACCCCCACCCCTGGTAATGTATAATACCTCAAAGCCCCACTAAAACCCTGTGTAAGAGCTAGATTTAAATCACACAAGGGGACTGGATATACAATCCCACTGTAGGTTTTATTTTTTGGTTTAGATTTGCTGAATATACTTTTGGTTGGCAATCTGATCCTGAAAGAAGATACCGAGTGCTGCCACTTGGACTTTAAGAGATGAGCGAGTGAGACCCTTATTGGAGACCTCTAAAAGAAAATCCAAGATGTTTGGGATCAACGCCAATTGTGGGTTTACGCTATTCTTGATGTACCTGGATCTGAATATTGATCAAATTCTAGAATAGCTTTGGGATGTTACGGTCTTTCCAGCCTTGATCAGTGTCTAACACTTGGCGTGGAAAAATCTGGTCTTCTTAGGATCTCCCTTTCATTGTTCAAACTGTAAGGTGCAACATTTGTAAGTTTGGATGATTGGGCCCTGTGAGCAGTCCCGGGAATATTGGAAGCTACCAAGGTGAGTCTACTGACATTTATGTTAGCTCTGTGAACCAGAATCTTCTTGACCACTCTGGGGCCATCAGTATGGCAGTATAGTTTTGATTTTCAGCAGTGTCCTCCGAATCAGAGCGAGAAAACAGACCAACAGGAAGTGCCACTTTCCGACAAGAGCATCTACTACTCATGTCTGCTGGTCCCTGTGTCCGGAGAAAAAGAAATGGCACTTGGTGTTGCGCACTGTTGCCATTAAGTGTATTGCTAATTGACCCCATCTGTACACAGTGCGTGAAAAATTCCCATCTTAGAGACCACTTTCCTGGGTCTGGAATTGGCTTTTATCAAAATATCGTCCAGATACGGAATAAAAAAATATTAGTTGCTACCTGATGTGGTGCTCTTCGTATTTGCATCAATCACTGGATGTGTTACAAGGTCAAAAAGGGGAGAGCTGTGAACCGGTAGTGTCAATTGAAGATACTGAACCAGAGTAATTTTTGGTGTGAGGAAAGAATGCGACGTATAGGTAGTGTTCGACAAACCTATACATTTGCTCGCCCCAGGCGAGTGGATGTAACATCGTGGCGAGCTCCTATTGGCCCAAGCAGCATACGTTTGGTACTAGGTGGCGAGTAGATTTTTTGGTGATTTGTCAACCACTGCGTATAGGTATGCATCTTTGAGGTCCATGGCTGCCAAGAAACCTCCCAAACATAAAAGGTACTTATAATTGACCTGACCGATTCCATCTTGAAATTATATTTTGATTCATTTGTTCAGCCCCCTTGAGGTCGAGAGCTGGGCGAAAGGAATCTTCTTTTCTCAGTATGAAACAGGATAGAGTAGAACCATAGATGTACTCGGCTCATGGGTATGTCTATGATCAGTTGTTGTTCCAGAAGAGTCTTCAAAACACTGATGAAGCGCTTGTAATTTTTGCAGATTTTTGGGCATGGATAACTGAAGTGACTTTTTTTTTGTTAAACTTTATTGCGTAGCCATTGTTGATGACTTGCAGTACACAGGGATTGGATCCTTGCACCACTTCAGCCAGCCCCCTACAATGTTCAAGGGCATTTCTGGATGATGACTGGCCTGTTGCATAGCGTTGTCTTCCTCTACAGAACTGGAATGCTGATGTGCTCTCTTGCTTGTTTGAGGGTCTTGGTCCTTTGAATGATCGGTAGCGTAGAAAGGAATGTCTCGGACCTCTAGATCAGGGTGCGCAATCTTTTCCCCGTGCGCACCCTTTCCTTCTCTCGTCGGCGCCTCGTGCCTTCCCTCCCCCTTCCCCCGACGGCAAATGACGCGTGGGGTCATGTGACTTCACCATGGTAACGTGATGTCACGTGACCCCGCGGCGTCATTTGACGCCAGGTTACCAGGATGACGCGTCGCTGGAAGGTAAGGTAAGTGTATTATACAGGCCTCACGCGGTCCCCTGGCATTTAATTTAAATACCTAGGGGGGAGAGCGCGGGACCTCTATAACTGCCGCGCCCCCCCAGAAAATATAACGCTCCCCAGTTTGCGCACCGCTGCTCTAGACGAAGAGGTAAAAAGGGGCCCTTCAGTCTTAAGATCGGAATTAACCTTCCCATCATATAATTCTTGTGATTACGGTCTCTAATTCTGAGCCGAATGGAGAGAAATTGGCTTATTTTCCGATAAAACATGGGCGTCCCAGGGTTTGAGCCAGAGAGAGTCCTGCGTGCAGCGATGGATGTTGAGGAAAATCTGGTCACTAGTCTGGTTGTGTCAAATGATGCATCACAGATAATATCTAATGACTTGCATGATAGTGCGGTCTTTCAGGATCTTCTGGCAAGATTTTCCTGATAGTATTGCTTCTTGAATACTGGACAACCAGATCTTCATCGTTCTTACTAAACAAGCTGATGTAATCGGCTTGAGGGAAGACCCTAATGTGGAATACAGCCTCTCTAGTAGGTCATCAATCCTCGTCCATGGGGTCGCTGAAGGATGCTGCGTCTTCAAGAGGGATAGTTGTCCTTTTGAATCTGGATACTTGGAGATCCACTTTAAGAGCACTTTTCCAATCTTCCTTATCTTCTGATCTAAAACGTGTACAATTTGTTGAATTTATATGTAGTTCCATTTCCATTTGCACGCAATTAAAGCCTTTAAAACCTTATGGACCGGAAAACATATATATTTTTTTGATCTGTAAAAGATTCTGTCCATTGTATTAAGGTCTTTCTTTTCCTCTGGTAAACCCAGGGTGCAGCCATTTCTTTAAGAAGTTTGTCGATATCGTCAAGACTCGAGTGATCTTCTCCGACTACTTCATCTGAGGAGTGCCACCATGGGTCTGACGTACTTTCATGTTCCGAATGTGGTCCAGAACATACAGACTCCGCTTCATAGGATCTGACGTCTCTGGGACGTTTGCTTGAAGACTACTAGGCTCCTTTAAAATGTTTCTACCACTGGGATCTTAAATCAGCAGATGCCTCCTGTAAACGCAGTTTGCCTGAAGCATGTCTGTAAATTTGCCTGGGTAACCCCACAGGCCGCCTTTCGCTACAGTCCATGCAATTTAGATGCACATTTTTTGACTACAGAGTCTTCCGTGAGAGACTCAGGTTTCCCACCAGAAGGGGAGGAGGGATTGAGATTAGACATAGCAAAGAAAATAGGAGGGGGATAATAGATATTCAAGCAGCTAATCCCCACTTAATAACCTCCCTGTACCTCCAACACCGAGCTAGTCGGCTGGTCTTATCGGTTTGTGTGCAGGAACCAACTGTCCCACCCTGCACTACTCTTTCTAGCGCACAGAGATAACGTCACCTGGCGCCTCTGCACATTTGAAACCTCCCTGCTCCGCGTGGTCACGTCAACCACGTGCCAAATTCTGGCAGGCAAAGGGCAGGCGGCTGCAGCAGGAAGGAAGCCCGCGGGTCTCCGCATTTGCTTTCTCAGTAGTGGGAAGGAATATGCCTGTGTGGAGGGGGTTGGAGAGCCTGACCCTGGTACCCAACTGGAATATGTGCGTCCACTGTGATGACAGGGTAGTAGAGCGGGTCTTAGGTGGGGGTAAGGAGGTGCCATGGCGGCAGTGATTAAACTCCCCACCAGGACGCAGAGTGTGGCTCACTTTGTCAAAGTGATCCTCCTACAGAATAGGTCACAACTGACCTCAAGCAGGCATAAGAGGGGCTTATAATGGCGGGAACAGATCAGTGGAACCTATTCAATCATGCGCCGACATGGAAGGTACAGGAGAGAAATCTTAAATCCTTCATACTGGAGAGGCCAAGTTAGGCAGTTTCTATTTAGCTTTTAGGCGCCTTTTTTATTTGTTAATTTGGGAAAATATAATTGTATTCTTCTGAAAAAAACAAAAACAGCTCCCACTGTGAATTGTATTAATAAACGCTTTAGAGTGAGCATTAATCAGGACTGAGTCAGGTTGGTGATTAATTTGATAGATCTCAGTCTGTTGTGCATTCTGTTTACTACTCTACAAGGTTTATTGATGAATAGGGACTAGTGGATTCAAATTGAAGTGCCTCCTACCTACAAGCTCCTTAAGACCATTCATTTAATTTTCGACAAAATCAGTATTCCCACCCTTTCTATATGCCATACAGCTTAGTGCACCAACGTACATGTGCTGAGTGGGCCAGGTCAGTCATCAAGCACTGCTTAAGTTTCTCATCGTTGCTTATTCCGTGGAGAACGAGGTCAGGCATGTATGTGGAGCAATAGCCACCAAAGAGAGATCTCCCAAAGTTTTTCACACTTGGGCTGCTGATGGTGTCAGACCTAAAAGACAAAAGAAGACAGATCACTGTGCATTATAATGGGCCAAATGTCCAAAATATTACATAAGGTAAATAACAGAAGAAATCCTTGTAACCTGATCATCTTGGTACAGAACATTCTGTCTAGACCAGTGGTTTCAACCTTTCTCACAGGGCACCCTTAACCACAGTGCTCAGTTGCTGAGGCACCCCTACAAACAGGACAGGGTCACAAAAAAAAAAAACACAGGACAGAGACTGTCAAAGTAGAAAGACAGTCAGAAGGGGCAGAGGAGTCACACACACACACACACACACCTTGCTGCTTCCTCCTCCTCTGCTTGGCCACACCCCTAAAGCTCCTGACACCTCCACCCGATTGGCTGCATTGCCAAGCAGCCACCAATCAAGATAGGGAAAGCTGCCCTGCTCTAGGAGATCGGGGAAATCCTGATGCACATTTTTCATCCCCTCATGGAACCCCAGGGTGCTGGGGAACCCCGGTTTGTAAACACTGGTCTAGACTGTCAATCCTACATGTACTACTAGTTACGTCTCTAATAGTCAAGACAGAGGCATTTCTTTCTCGTCCTCACATAGGAAAACAATATTGAGAACTTCTTTAAATTTAATTTATGGGGGGGGGGGGCGGGGAGGGGAAGGTACGATTTAGTAGAAGATGAGATCTTGGTTATTTGGCATACAAAGTATATGAAATCTAAAATAACAAATGCATCAGACATCTGTGGTCTTGAAGAGTAGGGAGATTCAGGTTCTTCGTTTGGCAGGAAGGTGATGGTCCGCTGCATGGCACAGAGTTTAGTTACCCACAAAACTTGCGTTCAACTCATTCGCTGTATGAGTGCACTGCAGTGCATTGTGTTGTGGGCCCCTATGGCAGAGGCAGTGTTAACCCCAGAGCCATGTGTGCACCATAAGTAGAACATAAAGAGAAAGTGTGAGTTGGGTAACATGCTGCAGTGTGCTTCCCTCCACAAACCCCTAGCGTGCCACACAATCGGTGGGAATTGGGCAACCATAACACTGCATTTCGAAACTTCCATGTGTGATCCATGAATTAATATTCCCAGATCCTAGATTCTTTTTATGTTACTATGAATAAAATCTTACAATAAACAGTAAGCTATTATTGGCTTTTAACTTTTCCTGCTCACATTTCAAGATACATACCTGGGCAGTGGAAGCTCCACTTCTGCACAATCACTGTTGTGACCGTGATACTCTGAAGAAGCTTTACACTCGTCATCGCTGCCCCCCAGTGCACTGTCAGAGCTCTCGTTTCTTGGAATGTCTCTTTCTACCTCAACGCCAGTCTTTCTCCCAGCATCCCCACAGGGGACATCTTCAGCAGATATTCTGATAGGACACACCTTGAGTCCTGCTTCAGCAGCATCCAACAGCGAATTTATACAAGTCCTTACATCAACATTTTGTGATTTTTTAGCCACTGTTAAAGGGCAGGAAGCAGTGAAATATGTATCTGATATGGGGAGATGCGCGCGAAGGGCTTCTGTTATATTTGTTTCAATGCTGTTGCCTTCCACAAAATATTCATCAAATATACTGGCACCGCTCTCACAGGATGGAATTCGGGAATAGCCGACGCTCAGCCTTTTCGAAGGTGTAAACGAACAATCAGAAACACACCCATTTTCTTGAGCGTTGGGAGGAGAGAGTATAATGGGATTGCTTACTTCTGCCTGCACGCAAAGTGCCTTCACATTGTCTTCCAGCTCCTTCCTCCAGCTTTCCAAATCAGAGTCAGGTGATGCTGAGCACCCCATCTTGAAAGTGACCCTATCTAAGTGAGAAGACTTCTGGACCAGCCTATCCGGACAAGGTACTGCCTGCGATCGCTCAGGCAAGGTCGCTGCTGCACAGGATTGGGTCTCCTCTTTACCAACAAGACAGTGGCTCTGTATACGAGAAGTTACATACTTCGGATCGACCATTCCTTCCATGCTGTATGTGGCAGCTCTTGTGACAGAAACCAAAGTCTCGATTTTGGCTCCTTTAACCAAAGATGGGTGTTCTTTGCAAGAGCCAATACTGCCGAAAGCTGATACTCTTCCAAGGGCACATGAAGAGGCAAAGCCCTGCTCTGGTTGTGGAAAGCTCTTCCAGTCTTCAGTCATCTTCTTCAATGACTTTTCTGCATCCACCGTTTCAGGCTTGTTGTATTTAGTAGATGCTGCAGGGTTTATTGTTGTACCAGTGTTAATGGGCAGGACTGGTGACACTAGAGCAGGCTCATTATTTAGAGTTACGATCACATATTCAGAATCTTCCACCTCTCCCTTCTCCAGAGCCATCGTGATTTTACTGCCATTTATCATTTGCTCCCCTTCCTCCAGGATTCCATCACGTAGCAGCTGGTTCTCTTGCAGCTCCGAGCACCGAATGAAATAGGTGAGGACATAGAGAATGCGCTGGACCAAATCTTTCCGTTTGCCGACCACAACAGTTCGAGTCATTCTAACCGGGGAGCCAATTGCCCCATACAAGTCTCCTGTGAAGGAATGACAAAGGGGAAAATGAAGGAGGAGTACGTATATGCCGAGTTCTGTAGCAAGTTGTCAATTCAAACAATTCTCCAAGATGTTCAAAATCCAATTTTAATGTAGGTTTAATGCATACTAAAAAAACAAAACAAAAACAAAAAAAAAAAGCTGTGTACGCGCATAGTAAGTGAAACTTCTTTGACTTTTGTCGCAGAAATTGACTTATAACGCGCGTGCTCGGCACACATGTGTCAGTCAGTGTATGTGTCAGTCAGTGAGTATGTATGTGCGTGTGTGTCAGTCAGTGTGTGCATGTGTGTCAGTCAGTGTGTGCATGTGTGTCAGTCAGTGTGTGCATGTGTGTCAGTCAGTGTGTGCATGTGTGTCAGTCAGTGTGTGCCAGTCAGTGTGTGCATGTGTGTCAGTCAGTGTGTGTGCGCGTGTCAGTCAGTGTGTGTGTGTGAGTGTGAGTCAGTGTGTGTGTGTGTGTGTGTGTGTCAGTCAGTGTGTGTCTCTCTCTCTCTGTGTTGTGTGAATGTCTCTCTGTGTTGTGCCCCCCACCCCTCCTCCTCCTCCCCCCCTCCCACTACCCCAGGCGGAGCTGCGGACTCCCAGCCCCCCCCCCCCGCGACACGTGGTCCCGTTACCCCCCTCCTCCCGCCTCTCACTACCCCAGGCGGAGCTGCGGACACGGAGCTGCGGACTCCCAGCCCCCCCGGCGACACGTGGTCCCGTTACCCCCCTCCTCCCGTTACCAAAGCAGGAGTGACAGGGCAGGGGGTGGAGCCTCGGCCTCAGCTATCCCACCACGGAGCAGCGTACTCCACGGCGGGCAGCACCACAGAGCCCGTGCCGGATGAGGGGAATTAAATACCCCTTAACACACCTTACGTGACAGCGAATCACCGGCTGCCAATTAAATTTTGAGGGCTGCCGCCGCATGTCAGCGGGTGGGGGGAGCAGAGCTCGTTAGGAGCTGCGGCGGCGGTTACCCTCCATGATCCCTGGGCTCCTCTCCTCCTCCGACCCCGGCGGCGCTCAGTCAGCCGGACGCAGGAAAGCGGAGGTAGGGAGGAGAGAGGCTGCGCGGCATGGCAGCGGCCGTTAGGAGCGGCGGCTATCGCCGCCGCATATGTCACGGTGTGTGGGGGTGTGGGGCTCGGGGGTGATTAGGAGCGGCGCTGGCGGCTATTGCCGCCGCATCTGATTTGTGGAGCGGGTGTGATGTCAGTGTTGGGGTCGGGCTGAGCCAGAACACAGCCCGGCCTCAACTGCCAGCACTGACGTCACATCCGTTTCATTTCTGTCTCCACAATCCATTTTTGCCCCATCACGAATGAGGTGCCACTAAGGAAGTTTCACTTCAAAAAAAAAAAAAAAACAGGTCATCCTTCCTATTCCATGAAGACAAACACTGTTTCAGTGTGTAATAACGGAGGAATGTTATATTCCATTGTAATCACAGGTACTTCTGAAATATTTGCTTCTGATTACTTAAAAAAAAAAAAAAAAATGTAAGTAAAAAAACCAACATGCGTACAGTATGTAGTAATAGAAGCAAGGCAAATGTTACAGATTGAAGCGGAAATTAAAGACGTTCTCCTAGAAAAGGTTTGTTTTGTATTTGCAGCTCCTAAAGGCTTTGTATACAACTTAAAATAAATCGAATACTGCAAACTCATAAGATATCTGCCATGTTATTTGACACAAATGCAAGGATGCATAAAAAGGATCGATGGCAAAGATAACTTTCTCCATGGGAAGAGTCATCCATCCATCCTTCCAGATGCTTCGGTTATAGGGTTACGACACTGCAGAATAATCATATAACCACAAGAGGGCCACATTTGACCAACTATAAACATGTTACAAACTATGTTCATTTGACAAAGAATGTTTATGGTTCTAATTGTGAGTCACAAATGCATACATAATGCAAACTCTTGCATCAGACGCAGATTAGAACGATAAGTAAAATACTATATGGAATTATCTATGCGCTAAATACTATATGGAATTATCTATGCGCTAATCAATTGACGTACACAAAGTATTATTATTATGAGAGGATTAACTACAGACGTCCAGAGTTGTCGACTGCCTATTTATAGACGGATACATCCTGTTTTGATCCTCAGAGCAATTGAGTGACCTGACGTGTATGTCCTGAAGGACTTTACAAAACATTAAGAATAAGCCATTTATCTTTGTAACGCCGTCACTGCCGAGCTGTACTTCAGGCATGCGTGGGTACGGATTCAACAATGTTAATTTCATTTTCTAAATATAAAAACTGAGTAAATATGCATTGACAGGGCAGCCAAGGTGCATTTCGTTATTAGTCCATCATCAACATGCATTGTTCATTAAATACTAAATGGCACTTAGAAATATTATGGAAACATAGCTTGGCTATTTCATCCTAAAACAAGCATGAGAAGGTCTCTCTAACATTACAATATACAGCTACAGAATCAACAGAACTACGACTATATGATACCAATGCCTACATGCCTCAAATTAACCTAAAACATTAAAATGTATGTTAGGTCATTAAAAAAAAAAAAAAAAACCTTGCGCTAGAAAAGACTTCCAGTTCAATATTGGGGGAAGGGGCGAGTGATTGTATATCATCCATCCACGTTTTCTGCACTCGATGGAGGTTTCTGGGAATTTCTTTAATAACAAAAACACAAAACCCCAGCAAGCTCTAATAGAGGTATATTAGTATTTTATCTGGTAGTGTTAGGACTTGCGAACAGGGTCTGCCTTGTCGTGGCTCGCAGGCTTACAATGCTTTGGCCAAAGGGTTAAACTAAATGACCCCTTTTCAAGAGAATATATAAGTATTTTACTGTATATCTGTCATGTTGGATGTAGCATTGGGCTTCTCTGTCGTCTGTTGTATTTCTTTAATAAAGCAATTGATTTGTAAATATGTCTAATACAAATGTCAAGATAGAAAATTGGCAAAAGTGCTCCAATGCCAGGGCAATAATAATATTATGATGCCAAACCACCATCCAAGGGAATCCGTATTCATAAATATAAATAGTGATAATGTAACAGCAAATAATGGGTACTGTCCTCCTGAAGACAGGTGGTGGGTAGTACTAGCCCACCCACCCTCAGTCCCATTGGCAGGTTCCCCTAAGTCATGCAAGTACTCCCATATCCTTGGTGTGGCTGACAGGCTGTGCAGCTTCCAATGGTGATAGCAGAAGTGAAAAAATTGGGAGGAGCGCACTAACCAAATGGGGCAGGAAGGACCCAAAGTCAAAAATAAATTGGTAAAGAACGCTGTGACGTTCGAAACGCGTTGGATGGGTCTCATGACACATTAAAGTACCCTTTTATTTATTTTTGACTTTGGGTCCTTCTTGCTCCATTTGATTAGTGCGCTCCTCCCAATTTTTTCACTTCTAATAAAAATGTCAAAGTGCTTTATTTACTGCAAGTATATTCAGTTGACATGGCTACCGAAGAATAAGCCCCTCCATTAACTTTAGAAGTACACTGTATATTAACCCAGTCTATACCAAGTCAGATAGTCTTGCAGGATATTGCAAAGAAAAAGTTGTAGATCCACTAGAACAATGCTGCATTTTGCTCGGCTGAGCTTTGGTCAAAATCTATTCATTACCATTATTCCCAGCGCTGCTGTGTGTTATTTATTGGTCTCCAAAAGATAGATGGCCAAGATAAATTCCAAAAAACAGAACCCGTTAAGGACATTCATTAAGAAAACTTGCTATGTGCAAGTCAACAAGGGTCATCCTTCACGAGTTGTGAGGAGATGTAAGCCACGGTTGCTATGATACTGGTCTTTAATGTGTCGTCTTGCCATTTGAGAGACATTCACAGTAATATCTTCCTGACCGGTATATTCTCTCTTGTCAACGTTTTGCATTACACATTATACATTTGTGCTATAGAGGAATAACAGGTCACAACAATTATATTCAACTTGCACAAGATTCCCGACAATTACAAGACAAACTCCCCTACATTGTGAATTTATGGTTGGCAATTTTCACAGACTACAGCATAACTGCTGGTTCCCCCTGTTTATATTAGGTATACACACAGTCTTGCTGGGCACCGTTTCCGGAACGGCCCTTACGGTTGGTACTCACCTAGCTGTGCCCAGAGTGGGTTATACGGATGTGACTTTGCCAGCAGATTGACCGATTGAGAGGTGTGTTTTTCAGAGAAGGATTTTATGGGTGGATGGTCATTTGGCATTACTGTTGGAACCCATGCCAAGTGATAGGTTAACACGGCAGTTATTAAAGCTGCACAAAACCTGGAACACAAGGATACATGTGAAAAACCTGCTGCTGTTTCTTACACTTCATGTGTTGGTGTACCCTGAGTATTACAACAAGAACGGGAGTCCATAATGAACTAAACATGCATATTATCAAACAAGGGCAACAGTTACTCTTCTGCTTTACAAATAGTCAGTCATAAATATAGTTATTTCTGGATTAAAAAAAAAAAAAAATACTTATTTACACTAGAAATGCAGTACATGCCATGCTTAATCAGCCAAGAAAATACAGAGCAGAATAATCATACTGCTACTTTTTATTACTCAAATACAAAAACACATACAGGACAGCACTTTTCTCGAGCAGGACACTCACTGGACTTTTCTGTACTAGTAGTACAGAAATGTTAAATACACACGAATAAAAGGGCAGGAGATTATGGTAACACAGAGCACATCTCCTGTCCCACACTTCTTCATTCCTCTGCCATTCACCCACCTCATAACTTGCACACGTAGCCAGTGGCAGATTTAGGTTTAAGCTAAATAAGCGACAGCTCAGTACCGCACAATAAGAGGGGCCTACAAACACTAAGAATTTCTCTCAAATATCTAAAGTATATTTGAGGTGCCCTGGAAATTCAAAAGGTCTATTCACGCTAAAAATAAATTCTGAAATTTTTAAAAAAAAATCAATAGTCGTTTGACGTTTTCGTAACAAAAGTGGAATGTACAGTACATTAAAAGCAACCTGTCATGTAAAGAAAAGACGGACAGTTACTCAATACAATTTCGCAGAAGAATATAATGGTTTAGTTAGTTATTTCCTTCTACTTCATATCCAAAGTCCCTGTTTAAGTTCTAGGAATGGACACCTTTCAATTGTGAGGAGTGCTCAAAATAGCTTACGGAAGTTACCCTGTTAACTATATAGATAGTTTTATTTTTTATAAGGGCCTCGCGAAGTCTTAAGCCAGCACTGCACTTTACTCCTGCTGATTTATGTAACCATCACTACACCTGAAGACTTCACTCTGTCTTAACTTGAGCCCTTTGGGTACATACGCTTTCTTCCCACTGCTACAGTACACTCGAAAAGACCTGTGAGGTTTACAATAGCTCTGTACACCAACTTAATTTAGGAGGAACTCATGTTTAGTCAACTAAAAGATACCACAACCTGCACTTCTCCAGGGCAATGATGGTTACTAAAACTTTGAACTACATTACTCTACACAGTTATACAAAGACAATGCGCCTTATGACTCAATAAATGAGTCGGTGTCCCAATAAAAAACAAAAACGTACTGATTCTTGTTAAGCTGCTCGATAAGATAAGTAAACTCTCTGAGGAAATGTTGGCAGAGTTGATTATTTTCGGAACTATTAGACATCATGGTCAGCCACACAGGTTCAGCGATCCGTGGAATGGAGTACAGGTTCCAGATAGTTTCCCTGTTATAGGAACAAAACACTTTATTTTATATAGACTCGAAATATGAATAATGCTATAAGCAATAAGGCATAAGGCATAGCTGTATTTCAACATACCTAGACATTACAATAGTAATACTATATTACTATAGTAATGTCTAGGTATCTCAGAACTAGACATTTCAAACAAAAATCATAACGGACTTTTACATTGAGAATTTGCCATGGAAACGAGACGTCGTGTGACGTCGCAGCGTCATTTGACGCTGCAGAAAGAAGGCGGAAGCAGGTAAGGAACTTCCCATCAGGCCCAAGAGCGCGACCTCCGTGTATGGTGGGGGGGGGGCTCGGGAGGAGTGAATTTTTTTGCCACCCTAGACCCGTGCCCATCAGACCTAATGGGAAATCCGCCATCGTTTACTGCAACTGCCTCATTTTGGTCTTGTTCAATACTGTACCTTAAATAAGTTAAAATCAGGAATCATAACCAATTAAGGCAATTAACACAGGTAGCAGCTTACCTAAACTGTCCCAGGGCTTCCATGACTTGGCGGAGGTAAAACTGGACCCTTTGACTGGATTCTGTGATCTTTCTACAGGAAACCATTGCCTGGGAATAATAAAGACAATAAATATCAACATCTAATCCAAAATTACAGATCACATCAGCTTCAAACCAAAAATCGCAATTCAATTATGTTTCGTACAGTACCATGTCCCTGTGTAACATAAAAAGTAAGCAGACTCTGGAGCTCGACACATTGGGTGTTCAATAGACAGTGATGGTGTTAATTATGTCACTAATGCAGATAAGCTCCCATTTAAATCAATGGGAGATTCCATGCAATGGTGCCCCGATTGGCACTATTGCCTGAACAAATAAGCCCTAATAAGTCTTCTTTCAGTTGGCTCTACAGTGTTAGAATAAAAAGGTTTATATTCTATCAGAATAAGTTTGCGGTTTGTTCCCCAATAGCTATTGTAAATTGGCATGGGAAACGCCTGTTACTGAAGCGCTCGAAGCACAGGCAGAGTTTGCTACCTTTTCTATAGCAGCCTTCAGCTTGTTCATGTGCGATTCAAACAAAGGAAAGTGGGAGAAGAAGAAATCCTGGAAATGTCTCTGAGCTTCGTCCTGTTCAGGCAAGGAGAAGATGATACTGATGGCAATCTTTTTCCTTCGAATTATTGCTGGGTTGGAGCTGTAACTCTCGTCTGCCATACTAAAGGTCTCTTCTGTCGCCCTGCAAGACCGGGTAGAAAGGTCAGATGTTCAGCGAGAATGTGACGGAATAGTTTGGGAGTTCAGTACCTGTCATTTATTATTTATTCCATCAGTCTCCATGATCTCTCTACAACAGAAAGGCGTTCTACCTTTTTCAATGCGGGTACACTTTGAGGCAACTACCACATCTTAATCCTTTGGCGCCTGCGACACATTGCATCCAGGCATAATTAACGCTCAGTAAGTACAACTGCTTATTCTATTATATCCCCAGTGCCAAGGATTTGGAGTAAAGTCTATAATCACTTCTCTTCTACAAGCTCCTTTTCTGCCTCGAGTAACAGAAATGGGGTGATAGATTGAACACTTTAAAAAAAAAAAAAAAAAAAGGAAAGTAACTGGATCTATAAATAAAGCACTTTATCACCCAACCAGTTAAATGAAAACATTTACTTTATTTAATTTATGCAATACATTTTCCATCAATTTCAGCTATTTATTATGGAAATTTTTTAGTATATAAAATTGTGTATTTTCTTATTTAAATCTTGTTTTAAAGTTTATATATAGGTGCTACGGTGAGATGGTGAGAGTGCATATATACATACATAAAAAAAATCAAAAAATAAAAACAGAAGCACAACATACATCCCCATCATAGTGCAGCATAAACATTTTTTTTTACAAAAAGTCTGATTAAAAATTATTTTATGCCATATTTTAACGCATCATTTTTATTCTGAACGAGAATATTTCTTACAATTACTCAGTACAGCAAGGGGGCACAATTTGCCCTTTGCTACACTAATCTTTTTGTGTGTTTCTAGGAGCATTGTTTAATTTGTGATGACCCTTTTATTTCTAATCTTGTTTTATGGAAGCGGTATATAGATGACAATGCAATGTCTTGTATATAATGTATAACCTGCTCATTTATGTAACTGTATTTGTAACCATGTATTATTTGTCTTAACTCTGTGCCCAAGACATACTGTACTTGAAAACGAGAGGTAACTCTCAATGTATTACTTCCTGGTAAAATATTTTATAAATAAATAAATTAAATTATTTCTGGAAGGGGGATATAACCACTCTGAATGCTTTTATTTACTTTCTAAATCCCAATGAACTAGTTCTTGTTTTAACATCAAAAATTAGTAAAGAAAAATAGATTTTTTAGATTACTTCTATTCATAGAAAATTGTGCTATTCACACTAAAACCTATAGAAAGTCTGTTGATTGCCATGGGTACTTAGATGGTAAAAGCAAACATCCCCATAATTGGATTAAGAATATAGTTTATGGCGCAATGCCACTGTCGCAGGAATTGTTCCCAAAAAATTACAGCTTTCACACAAAATCACATTGACCTCAATAATAGATTTCTAGAAAGAAAATAAGAGGCCATGCATTCGAAAAAATTTGTTATGCGTTTTATTATTTGCTACAGGCTTGTTCTCATGCATGACACTTCCCTGACATGCCCTCCTCACCCCCCACGTCATGACCGTGCCCACCCCTTCCCTCCCTCGCTTCCCAAAAACCTACAGTCCACACATCGCCGGAGAGGAAAACGCGCGTGAGGAAAGTAGCACTGTAGCGCGCTCGCTTTCCCTATGGACAAAGCGTAAGATACATTGGAGGCAGCAGTACATTATTTAATCTTATTCATAAATCTGAGTCAGGCTGTTAACTGAAGGATCCCCATTGAATTCATTCAGTTTACTTTTTTTGTATATAATTCAGTATAAAGCATTTGTAACATGGATGATGCTCCTGTAGAAAACCAATCTGGGCTAACAAGTGACAGAAGCGCAGATGGTCAATCTAGTGCTTCTATGCTCCCAGAAATTGAGTGTCTCCACAGAGTTGCTTTGCAGGCCCCTAAAGCACTTAAACAAGTTCAGAATTGCAAGATTGGGTAAGATCATCATTACCCAATGTAGACTGGAAACACTTACCACCTGGGGACAACGCCATGCTCTAAACTGGTTGTCTGACTCCGCAGCCAGCGCCGTTGGTAGCTGCTGGCACAGTTGCTGGAGGATAAGGAGCTTGGAGATGGGAGAGGGGTAATTAAGAGGCTACTCAGGGAAGCTGCAAAAAAAACAGAAGAGAAAGCACTGTCAGGCAAAAATATAAACACAAATTCTATACATTCACACTAAGGGTTAACGTGATAAGGCACGGTGATAATGAATGGTGAACCAAATAAGAATCATTTTGTCATGCTATCTTAAAGTAGTAACTCCCACCGAGAATAGGAGGTAGCACTCACAAAATGTTTAATACACAATAGAATAGGAAAAACTAAGGGGCAGTAGAGTGTCAAGAGAAATAGGCCAGGGATGTAGGACAGGAGTAGTTTGATTTGACAGAAGATAAAGATCGGCTTATTAGTGCTGCAAAATCTTTTTACAGCAATGGTACACATTGCCAATAAGTTAACCTTTCAGTGTACCACGAGAATCAAATCTCATACCACTCAAAGATGCTAAAAGGACGGTTTCCCAATGCACTGTACGTATTTCTTCTAAAGTTTAGACACACTGCAATTTTTGCTTTGACCTCTTAGTTGGATTCTTTGTCAGGTAGTGACACTTTCTAACAGAGACCTCACAAAAGCTTCTGCACAATATATGAATAGCTCTCCTGCTGCGTCGCTGAGACATAGCAGAATCTAGGTTACCTTACTACTGTAACTAGGGGTTCACACAAGAGGGTGGAGACAAAGCCTAAAAAATAAATACCCAGAACTACATACATATTACATGCAGATGTTGCCACTCTGGAAAGCACTTTAGTGTCTCCGCAACATACGTCTCAGATGCAAAGAAATTTGCTGGAGTACCTTAGCAGAAAAAGTAGAAATGCATGCTACCTAAATCACTCAGAAATTGTACCTTTACATTTAAACACAAATATGAAAATGAAACCCACGTAGAGCCAGTGTCTGGGAGAGTTTTGGTCTGAGACTATTGCAGTGAGAAGTCAGAGATGGCAAATGTAAAAGGTTTATCAGACACAAGCTAAAAAACAAACATACATAAATGTGGCAAAAAACTAAAACTCATGAAATTACAAAAATAGGACTAGTTGCATTGTGAGGTACTTTGAGCTACTAAAAAAAAATAAGTACATAAATAGAGCTAAATTGAATATGCAACCGCAACTGTCTTTATGTTAACTGGTGTTCTATTCAGTGGTGTTCCTCTATCCAGGTTTTGCACAATAAACCCATCAAGAATAATTATGCTTTTTGATAGACCGATCTACATTCAGACTTCATAATTGCTTTGGTGCAATCTGAATGGTGTCAAAGAATTCAAGTCAGACAGCTCATTGAAGCAATGTCGATACCTGATCGAGCAATACCACTGTCTCCGTCTTCATTGTGTCCTCTGCTGGGCATATCCACCGGCGTGCTGTGTGCTGCGTGAAAAAAAAAAAGGCACCTGTAAAATCGCGCCTAGCAGAAACAGTCACCCACAGGAAAGAGCCTACAGATTTTTTTCATTCTGCTTGACCAGGTGTGCACAAACTTTCTGCTCTGTGCCCCCTGCCTGCTGAGCCCCAGTACTGATGGGGGGCCCCCCCCCCCCTTACCTAGGAACCCGTATCAAATGACACCGTGGAGTCATGTGACATCACATCATGTGACGCGCGTTGCGATGGTGACTCGTCACCTGGAGCCTAGGTAAGAAAGATAGATAGGCCTTGTGCGCTCCCCAGCATTTAATATCTAAGCGCCGTGCCCCCACCCAATTTTTTTTTAAATATCGCACCCCCCAGTACTCCACTATACACATTGGTTTCTCACTAAAATATACATACAGATCCCGTATTCTATGCTGCATCTGTTTTAAGAATATTAAACAAAAAAAACCACAACCAATCCCAATTTAGATTCTCAAATGTCTCCGCTGCCCTGGTAATAAATAGCATACACAAATATTTTTCACATGCACATACAGTATAGTGAAAATCTATACATCAAGCCCAACACATGCATTTGTTAAACAGGTTAGTAGTTCCCAATCATTTTATTTTGCCCATCATGCACGATTACCATTACCTGGGGTGGAAGACTAAATCAACAGTCCATAAATGTCTGAGCAGTGGGGTGGCCTGAAAGGTGTTCTCTGAAAAGCCTTGTGGGCTCCTCTACAGTCTACTGGAATTAGGAGCAAACGTTTCTATAGATCTAAAAGGCTACTCAAACTTTTGGTCCAGAAAACAGAAAGGCAATCCCTTCACCTCAACAGGTGCACGTCTGTGGCACTTAAAAATTGATGGATTTGCATCTACTGTAAAAAGAACGTACCCATTTAATTAGCGCCAATGAACAAATGTTATAATGATTAAAGGAAAGATTTGGCTCAAGCAAGATTTCATTTTCCATTGGGACTCTGACTGGGGTATTGCTCGTCAACCACGTTTCCTCTACGCTTCTCCTAATCTGAGACGGGAGGTGCATTGTCGGTGCTAAAATACATATCCCGAATGCTACTTAGGAAAAAATGTGGTAATGGGATCCAGCCACCTGTACTCAACATGTGCGTAATTCACACCTTAAAATATACACGGGAAATGCATCTGATACTTGAAGAGTTAGCATAGCATGGAGAGAAAAAAAAACTAACACAAACCTTTTTGTGCTGCAGAGATTTTATAAAGAATGAGCTAAGCAGGCCCTTCCCAATGGTTGGGTGTGATCTTCAAGGTTCTGCTTATTTTCCAAAGCTCGATGCTCAGGCCAATCCCATTGTTAAAGTATGTTAGTTCAATCCCAAATATAAAAATACAATATGCATGCCAGGGACCATATCTAGAGCAAGGGTGACCAACTCCAGTCACCAGGGGCCACCAGAGAGAGGGGGTAGTTTGTAAAAACAAAGCACAGCGCTTCAAAAAACTTGTACAATGTTGCAATAATTGTCTTGATCTAAGTGTAGTAAGTGTCGGTATACAAAATAGGATAGAAAGTATACGTCCCAGTGAGTCCTTTGTATTCAGCAACGAGCCTCTCATAGTAGAATTCCTATGCTCATAATTTCATTGGCATGAATATTATAATCATTGATCCGTGCGTCACTAAATTAATGTGGTGAAACCACCGAGTCACTGGTGAAGTCTCCATTATGATATCGTCTCTGTTTAGAATACACAAGTTCCACAACAGTAGAACAAGAGATGGGTACTCAGTCGAAGATAATACACAGAGGGCTGGTAAGTAAGCCCTATGAAAAATGTATTGGCACATGTAGTACAGGGTTAAAACACACTAAGCTCTATGAAAAATTCTAGACACTACTTAACAGTTCTCTGTGTATTATCTTCGACTGTGCACCGCCATTTTTTTCAAACTCAGGGGCCACCAACAGGTCAGGTTTTAAGGATAGCCCTGCTTCAGCATAGGTGGCACAATCATTGACTGAACTACTGATTGGGTCACCTATGCTGAAGCAGAGCTATCCTTAAAACCTGACCTGTTGGTAGTCCCTGCGGACTGGAGTTGGCCACTCTTGCTCTAGACAGATTTTAGAAAGACGTGGAACGAATAGGAAACTTAACACCAGTATAAAGCAAATTGTAAATCATGAACACCAAATCCTCTCAGAAATACAAGGGTCTTTACTATCATGATGCAACTGAATGTTGGCAAATATTTTAGAATTAATGGGGAAACCTCATGAAAATAAGATGGTTGACTGTACCTTCTTCAAAACGTATTAGCAGAATAAATAGCTAAAAGCAACGTATTCCTTTCTATGCATCTAATGAATTTAAAAATAAATATACCAATTGGCTTTGTGAAGTGGAAAGGAACATGGAAGATGGAAGGAGAGAGAGAAAGAGACCGAGAGAGGGACCGAGAGAGGGACCGAGAGAGGGACCGAGAGAGGGACCGAGAGAGGGAGAAAAAAAACGTAAAGAGTGGAAGTAGCAGGCGATTATTAACATTTTACCCAAAATACCCAGCGCATTATTTCAGGAGAATAACTACATTCAAATAATATAGGGATTGACCAATAGTTAATATTGGGAGTCAGATTACCTTCATGTAGATATTGAATATCAGACGCTTCCATATTGTATAAAAAAAAAAAGAAGAAGGTTTTCCTTATTTATATGAGAATTCCCCTTTAATGGCGAACACATTGTGCATAACTGCTGCATTAATTATTCTAAGTTCACAACCAAGAAAATGGTTTTGGTGCCTCTAATGCCAGCGCAGGCAGGAAAGCACGGCAACACGCGGTTAGCTACCTCAGCATCGATGGCGTGCCAAGGGCCGCGTGTTACTCTAACGTGACCCTTCGTAATTCTGCAGAGCGACAATGATTTGTGTTGGTGCATTATAGCAACCAAATTTTTTTTTAGAGTCACTGGATTTTGTGTGGCTCACACGGTTTTGCATTCCACACAAACCTGCAAAGAAAGAGGCACTCCGGCCAAGCCGGAGGGGGCGAGCTTCAAACATACCAGGCAGCAGTTTGCTGCCGCACATCTGTAAAATACCTGAAACAGGAGGCATATGTTGAAAAAAATTAAAAAAAAGGGAAACAAAAAAAACAGTAATATATACAAAGAAAAGAAGCAAGCCCGCTGAATATACACAGCTACGTGACACGTAGGAACTTCCACCCGGTGAATCGCTGTGACTGGGGACCAGCTGTCGCCTCCTGAAATTTGCATGCTACAAAAGTAATGGGCAGCCAGACCGAGTTTGGCTGGACATTTCTTCCCACGACTCCCCTAGTGGGTGGGACCTTACTGTGATCAGGAACACTGCAATAACCATGTATATTTGAGAGTTAACAAAGTATACATCATTTTTAGATGCAAGACTAAATCGTCTTTTTCTATATACCTACACATTTGGTCAGAAAGTAGAGCATTCCTATTTTGGGATTGTGTACAAATAACTTCTTCCCTGACCGACGGTGGGAGAATGACAGCTAGGGAGTGAGAATAGTGTAACATAAATTGTGCTAATACCATACCTAGGTTAGTTCCACTCGGACAGGATGCCAGCCCACCCTGACTTACACCAAGTCTCGCTCCACTGGCATCTTGATTAATGTTCTCTAGGCTGTCCTGCAAACTGTAATCAAGTACAAAACATCTTAAATGGGATGGAACGTCTCATGTGGCAGCGCTGAAATCGGTGCCATCACAGTTAATTGAATAAGACACATTGCTAAGTGATAAGGCGAGACAAAAAAGACAAAGTAAAAGTATGCTCATAAAAAAAGAACGTTCATTAACACAGGGGTGACATGCTCTCGTGGTTAGGTTAGAATTTAACAGCACCTCTTCAGAAACTCGATAGTGTAGCCAGCTTCAAAAAAGTAGGTCGCAGCCTATGAGTGCCACCTGAATGACATTGTGTGATTTGCAGGGCTTATAGCTTAATGACTACAAGTACCATAGCATACTGGGACAAGAGGTTTAAAGCCAAGAGCTAAAACTGGACATTCCTACTTTTACAGGGGGATCTGGGTTGCCCCATGCAAGTTGAGATATAGATATACAAAAAAATTTTATCCAATAATGGCTCTCTTTTCGAACCGTGTACCTTTTATAATGTTTCTGCGCAACACATTTCCTTAGTAAAAATCTCAGTAAATACCTCTTTCAACAGAAGAAAATATCTTACGTGTTTGTGCTCCCGCTGAAGCTTCCCATTCTGGCAGAAAACACTTTACTAATCATCAACTGTGGGGGGGAACTGGCAAAACAGAAAAGGGAATCCTACTTAAAACCAAGGGAAACCCACAGAAGTAAATCTTGGAAGACTAACGAGACTCCAGTAAAAGCTTTGTTATCCAGCAGTTTACCAACCGGCAAGCTTTAGTATGGGGGATTTCTGATATATCCCTATACAAATCTTCAATGTGGTAACCGGAATCCATGCCAAAGCTATCCGGCACCTCCATGTGGCTCCAAGTACTTCCGAGTGCAGTCGGATATTTGAGGCAGGATTACAGTAGTATTAATACTTTATTGGCGAGTACCTGTATACCATTTTATACCTTGTAATGTATTGTAATTCTTAGAAAACTTGTAATACATGTGTGGTATAACTCTTAGTTAACCAAAATGTATGCTTATCCAGAACCTATCCGGTCCGACCCATGCCGGATAACTAAGTGTTTACTGTATATTGATACACTACACATGTATATTTGAAAAGTTCGCATCCTTTTCCCCTATAGGTTCAATAAAATAAGAAAAACTGCATACCCACCACTATATAAGCAATGTTTAAGACTTACAAGGCTGCCGTCTTTAGTGTGAACCTGGATAAACACCAGGTACCAGAATTAGTTCTCAGAGTACAGGTGTAACTAGTGTGTTTTCTAGTTAAGGCAAATCTAAAAATCAACACTTAAAAAAAAAAAAAAAATCGGACTCACCGGATAAAGTGGATTTTCAAAGTAGAACCTTTGTAGCTCATTGCCACAGAACCAAACATCATCTCTCCCAGCATATTGACATCAGAGGCTGGCTTGGTATACTGCAAGAAAATGCATGTCACATTGGAACAGCATGGCAATACGGCACAGGAGCACGCGTTGTGGGGTGTTTGGAAGGGCACTAGGATGCATTGTGCGGATGTAGCAAGTGTCACCAAATGTGAGATCTTGATTCTGGGTCAAACACATAGCAAATGCACGACATTCTAGGGGCCAACAGATTAGCATAATTAGGTAAACAGAGTCGCTTATACAATGTATGACAAAACACAGGGGGGTGGAGAAATAGCGTGGTGCTAAACAAAAATATTAATGACATGTACAGTAGGATACAACTTTAAGAATTTTAGAAAGCTTAGGTATATTTCCTTTGTCAAGTGTGGCAAACGACGTTGTTGAAGCGGAAACAAGTAATGGCAAAAACACACACCACAATGAACAGTGCAAATATATAGTCCAATGTTATCTGTTGCATATAGTGCACACTCACAGTGTAACTTGTAGACAGGGGGAGGGAGCTCCCATTCCTGTGTTTCTGTAGCTGAACAAAGCAGATTCTGCATGAGCTGGGCTACCTTCAGTCGGTCCTAAACTGAAATTAGCAGACCTGCAAAACGGTTTGCTATGCTGACATTTCTATGCTTGGAGTCCCGAGTGTCAGCGTATAGTATACAATACACAGACGTCTGTTTATCAGGGTTACAGAATGGGCGCTGGAATGAATTGCTAGTCACCATAGTAGCAGCAATGCGGTTCCAACAAACTCTTAGGACCCGTAACTCCCCTGCCCATGTTGCAGGAGAAGTACAATGCCACAGATTGATGTCATCGAGTGATTGTTTATTTCTCTTGCCTGGTATCTGGGCAGCTGCTCCTTGGCAGGCTGGGTACATCCGGATGGAGTTGTATTACAGGAAGAGATGGTGCAGGTCCCGCTGCTGCTGGTCTGACACGATTTAATGGTGGTCTTTGTTGGTGCATGCTCACCCGATCTCTGCAGAACATTTGCAAGAACCTGTTTAGTATTGTACGGGACACACAAGAGGATAGGAAGGTCAAACTGGATAGAACTACAGCAGAGGCAAGAAGCAGAGATTAGATTATGCAGAATGTGCAAGCCAAAATTAATCAGAGAAGTTCACAGCCACATTTTTTTGAAGCCGTAGCATGGGAAATCCCCTTGCAGAAGGCTAGAGTTACATGATACATCTGCATCTTCAGCTCCACTACAAATCACCATCTACAGGTAGTCCTCGCTATCCAATGTTTCACTTTACAACTAATGGCATATCCAACGCAACCCTAAGGGCCGTTTTGACGCCGGCAAGCGCTATCCGACGCTCACCGCCACTGATTAACATGGGACTCACTTTACAATGGTGTCACTATCCAACGCTACTTCCAGAACGGATTCCGTTGGATAACCGAGAAATGCCTGTACTCCTTTATACCTGTACTACCATCACCTGTACACTACTCCTATATGTCCTGTCACCCAGGCTATGCTATGTGTAAGGAGCTGAACCTTGGTGATTAATCCTTTAATAATAAAAATAATGGAAATGGAATGACATTTTGAAGCATCATGTGACATGCAAATCAGAAAAAGGTGTTCCCTGACAAATGCACAGGTCCGAACTAGCATCAAAACTAAGATCTAACCAACTTCTAAGGCTCGGATTTAATAAGCCTCAATGCCGGGCATCACACAGCCTTAAAATGGCAGATGCCGCCTGTTCCGGATGCGATGCTCTCTCCTCTCACATCCCTCCTCCCACCTCCCCCCCCCCCTTTGCCACCAACTTCATGAATTCTGACACAACACTTGCATTTGAATAGGGGTGAAATTTTATATTAGAAACATTACCGTGAAGCAGAGTTTTGATGAAACCAGATATGCGGCTTTAAAATTATACAGCACATTCACAGTTTGCCAGTACAGCATCTTCTGTTTTTCCCAGGCAGCTTTTATTTCACACGCAAACACCAGTTATCTGGTTTATTTAATCTTCAACGTGAAGATCATTAGGCAGCTAAAATGTACATGCAGTAGTCATGTGCTTGACAACGCAGTGACAAAACAAAAAACACACACACGTGTGTGTGTACACGTACACACACACACACACACACACACACACACAAACACACACAAACTAGCTGAGAGACCCGGCGTTGCCCGGGATGGGAACCGTGAATAATTATGTGTTAATGATCCAGGAGGGCTTGCGGCGTACAGTGAAACACTGATGTGGCAGCAGGGCGAAGGCGAGGTGTGTGGTCCCTGGAGGGGGGGTTGTGGCGTCCACCGGGAGGTGTTGTGTTTGCGGGCTCAGTGCGGCTTTGGGAGGGGGGGGGGGAAGAAGGGGGGGCCACGTGAGTGTTTTTGGGGGGCGGTCGGGATACAGGAGGGCTTTCTGTGTACGGTGGTGGTTGCGGGCCCTCCGGAGGTAGGGGTTGCGCTCCACGTGCGTGGTTGTGATGCGGGCCCTCCGGAGGTAGGGGTTGCGCTCCACGTGCGTGGTTGTGATGCGGGCCCTCCGGAGGTAGGGGTTGTGGCGTCCTCCGGGAAGTGTTGGCTTTTTTGCTGACTACGTGCGGTTTGGAGGGGTTTGGCAGTTGTGGCCAGGGGAGGGTTTGGGGGGCGGGTGTGTGGGCTACGTGAGTGTTTTGGGGGTGTTGGCCGGGATACAGGAGGGCTTGCGTCATACGGGAGGGGTTGCGCTCCACGGGAGTGGTTGTGATGCGGGCTACGGGAGGCTGTGTGTGTTGGGGGGGGGGGGGGGGGGGGGGGGTTGCGGGCTAGGGGAGGGTGTGTTGCGGGCTCCGGAGGGGGGACTGTGTTGTCGGTGAAAGTGAGTAGCAGTGTGTTGCGGGCTACTGGAATCTGGGGGGGGGGGGGGGTGAGGGGGGGTTGCGGGCTAGGTGAGGGTGTTGTTGCGGCCTCCGGAGAGGGGGGGGGAGTGTGTTGCGTGGTAGTGGAGGAGATGCGGGCGTTGTCCAGTGGCGATCAGGTTATGTGGCGGTGCAAGTGAGTAGCAGAGTGTGTATGTTTGCTGGGGGTGTGTGGTGTTTTTGCGGTGAACGTGCGTTCCGGCGTGGTTGTGTTGAGGTGAAGGGGAGGGGTGTTGGCAGGAGTGTGTGCGGGTGGTAGAGGGGCTGCGGTACCGGGAGAGGTCTGGCGTGCGGTCGTGGTCTGCATTGGTGGGGGGGTGGTTGTTAAGAGGTGGTGGCCGTCGGTGTGTGCTCCGTGAGCGTGCGGTGTGTGTAGGTGATCGTGCGGTGTTGTGTGAGGGTGGGTAGTGTTGCAGTGGTGAAAACACACACACACATATACATATATATATATATATATATATATATATATATATATATATATATATATATATATATATATATATATATATATATATATATATATATATATATATATATATATATATATATATATATATATATATATATATATATATATATATATATATATATATATATATATATCTGTACCTGATTCCGCAGTTCTTTTGGTGGTATCAGGCGGTGAGGGTTTTGTGGGTTGAGAGGTGAGAGTTGTGAAGCGTTCCCAGAGCAGTGAGGGTTAGGTGCTGTGAAGCGTTATCAAAGCTCAGTGAGGGCTGGGAGAGTGTGGCAGTGGGGTCGTGTGTGTTGGCTGCAGGCCAATGAGAGGTGTGCGGGGGCGGGCGGGGGGCCAAGGGAGCTATGTCATTGGCCTGAGGGAGTGGTGTCGGTGCCAATGAGAGGTGTGCGGGGGCGGGCAGGCCAAGGGAGCAATCTCATTGGTCTGAGGCGGAGTGACAGGCCAAAGGTCCAATGCGATTGCCCCTAGACACAGGGAACACACATACAGACAGGCAAACACACACGACGGTTTGAGAAATATATAGATAGATACATTTAAAAAAAAAGTTAATAAAATAAAAAAAAAGTACCCCTCTCCTGAGCTACGTGTACATGCAACACTCACACAGGACACCTGCAGTGTTTCATCAATTTATACATTTCTCACTCAATCCCCACGAAAATTTGCACAATTGCAGGTCTGTTATGTAGATTTATGTAGGAGCACAATGAAGAATCAGAGGTTAACTAAACTGATGCCACTGTATATTATCAACAAGTACCAGGTACATTATTGTAGATCCATGTTCATTAAACGAGAAATGGGCATTAATCCAGCTGCTCCTACTCCTGAACAATATGTTTTACAAATGTGTTTGTTCAGTCCTCCTAGCGACCATCCTTGATCAGGAAACATTTTATGCAAACGCTATGGACTATAATTCTTGCTCTCTAAAGCACTTTATTACGTGCTGAGCTCTTTTGGTGAAACACCATTTTGGAACTATGCACTTGATTAGGTCATTATGCCATCTACAATTCCAAAGAATATTAGATTATCAAATAATTCTTAAATGTAATGATCTACTGTGAGACCTATAATTGCTCAACATTTTCATGAAAATGTAGTGATTTTTCTGCAAGATATGGTGATAAATAAAAGGGGTCCTGTTTTTTTCTGCACAGTGTATACTTCACCCTAGACCCAAAATCGTATAGAGAAGTACGACCGCACATCCAGGTTAGTGACCAAAACAAATATGTTGTACAAAGCAAATGCAAACGTTTTTACCTTCATCAGGGTGGTATACACACACAAATATGTAGCCCCGTACCCGGAAGTAAAATACTGGCTCCAAAGAGCGTGCCAGGTCCAGAAACACTCACTCATTGTGTTGCTAGGCAACCAACAAACAAACCCTGTTATCTGGAAAGACGGTTTAATATATAACAATGCAGTAGTGGCTGCTGAGAGTGCATATTAAAAAATAAATTAAAAAAATTCTAGAACATTATGCCGCAGCCAGACTCGCCACCGGCACTCCGCCGCCAGGACAACTCGCCTCCGCTCGCTTCGCCACCCATTTAAGAAATGTCCTCTGAGGACCTTCCCTGCTGCGGGGCACCTCCCCAGTTTCCATGTGCGAGCGTGCCCAGCACATTTTCCAATTTCCCGCGCACATCTCCCCCGCCGCCCCGTGAGCGCGCACCCAGCCAGGACACATTCTGAAAACTTCTCACGCGGGAAATGTAAAAAATGCGCCCTGGCTGGGCGCACGCACGCCATCACTGAGCCGCGGCGGCTGGGCGCACGCACGCCATCACTGAGCCGCGGCGGCTGGGCGCACGCACGCCATCACTGAGCCGCGGCGGCTGGGCGCACGCACGCCATCACTGAGCCGCGGCGGCTGGGCGCACGCACGCCATCACTGAGCCGCAGCGGCTGGGCGCACGCACGCCATCACTGAGCCGCAGCGGCTGGGCGCACGCACGCCATCACTGAGCCGCAGCGGCTGGGCGCACGCACGCCATCACTGAGCCGCAGCGGCTGGGCGCACGCACGCCATCACTGAGCCGCAGCGGCTGGGCGCACGCACGCCATCACTGAGCCGCAGCGGCTGGGCGCACGCACGCCATCACTGAGCCGCAGCGGCTGGGCGCACGCACGCCATCACTGAGCCGCAGCGGCTGGGCGCACGCCATCACTGAGCCGCAGCGGCTGGGCGCACACACGCCATCACTGAGCCGCAGCGGCTGGGCGCACGCCATCACTGAGCCGCAGCGGCTGGGCGCACGCACGCCATCACTGAGCCGCAGCGGCTGGGCGCACGCACGCCATCACTGAGCCGCAGCAGCTGGGCGCACGCACGCCATGACTGAGCCGCAGCGGCTGGGCGCACGCCATCACTGAGCCGCAGCGGCTGGGCGCACGCACGCCATCACTGAGCCGCAGCGGCTGGGCGCACGCACGCCATCACTGAGCCGCAGCAGCTGGGCGCACGCACGCCATGACTGAGCCGCAGCGGCTGGGCGCACGCACGCCATCACTGAGCCGCAGCGGCTGGGCGCACGCACGCCATGACTGAGCCGCAGCGGCTGGGCGCACGCACGCCATCACTGAGCCGCAGCGGCTGGGCGCACGCACGCCATCACTGAGCCGCAGCGGCTGGGCGCACGCCATCACTGAGCCGCAGCGGCTGGGCGCACGCACGCCATCACTGAGCCGCAGCGGCTGGGCGCACGCCATCACTGAACCGCAGCGGCTGGGCGCACGCCATCACTGAGCCGCAGCGGCTGGGCGCACGCCATCACTGAGCTGCAGCGGCTGGGCGCACGCACGCCATCACTGAGCCGCAGCGGCTGGGCACACGCACGCCATCACTGAGCCGCAGCGGCTGGGCGCACGCCATCACTGAGCCGCAGCGGCTGGGCGCACGCACACCATCACCGAGCCGCAGCGGCTGGGAAGATCTTGCCACATGATTTTTTTTAAATGCTGGAAGGCGATGAGGTGACAGGCGGAGTCATCCTGGTGGTCGGACGCCGGTGGCGATTTGGTCGCGGCCAAATGTCCCTTTCCGCATAAGAATTATGTCCACAAATGTCAACCAAGCAGAAGAGCAGAGGCAGATTAGAAGTTAAATATAAACAAGCAATAATACAGCTACCTTTGGCACACTGTGAGGATTCGCCATCCTGGCGGTCGCAGACCGTCTCCTCACCTCAATAACCCTTCCGCGACTGACATCCAGGATGCGCTCTCGTGGCCCGACTCTCCGCCTGCGAGTTCTGACTCCGCCCCCCGCTCTGGCGGGTGCGCTCGTCCAGCCTCCCCGCTGATGCACGTTCCAAGCTCCGCCCCCACTCTGATGACAGGGCCGGCGTATGAGTGACGCGCATTCTAGGTTCCGTCCCTGACCTCCGTGGCGCACTATCGGTTCCGCCCCCATCCCCGAGCAGGCTGCATCATAGGCTGCTGGTGCACACAGGTGTGCCCTATTGGATTCTACTTCCTGGTTCCGCCCTGGCCGACTATTGGAGCACTTCCCATTATATACCTTCCTGCTGCATACTCATTGCTGAGCATAGTCTAGTGCAGCGGTGCGCAAAGTGGGGGGCGCGACCCCCAGGGGGGCGGCGCGGGCAGTTGCAGAGGCCCCGTGCTCTTCCCCCAGGCATTTAAATTAAATGCCAGGGGATCGCGTGAGGCCCCTGCAACTATTTACTTACCGGGATTCAGCCGTCTGTGTTGCGTCGCCATGGCAACGCGGCGTCACCATGTGACCTGACGTCACACGCCCACGCAGCGTCATCTGACGCGGCTGAAGGAAGGCAGGGGGGCGCGAGAGCCGGGGGCAGAGAGACAGGGGGGCGCAGCACAAAAAGTTTGCGCTCCCCTGGTCTAGTGTGACGCGGTGCCTTGCTGCATTCCTGTTCCGTGACCTTGCCTTGCTGTGCCTGTTGACCTCTTGCTGCCCGACCCTGCTCATCTCCTTGGACTCCACACCTCTCCTCTCCTGATCCGGCTACAAACGACCATTCTCCCGTCTCCAGTCCTGACCTTAGCCAAGTACACCAACGATCCGCTACTCTCCTACCCTGAACTTGGCTACGCACCCCGATGATCCGCAACTCTCCACTCCTGACCTGGCAAGCACTTACAACTATTCTCCCATCTATAATCCTGACCTGGCTTGCACGACCACTCTACATCCTAAGCGCCCGGGTGGCTGTGGGTCGGCGTTAACCAATTCCCTACCTCAACACCGCGGTCGCGCTTTGTTTGTGGTGAGCTACGCGTTACACACTGCTACACTGGTAGCAACATCAGATACTGTGACAAGTTGAACACAAACATTTTTACTAGAAAACCAAGGACAAAGATATACATGAACAGGTAGTCCTCACTATCCAACGTTTCACTTTACAACGAATGGCTTATCCAACGCAACCCTATGGGCCATTTTGACGCCGGCAAGCGTTATCCAACGGTCACCGCCAGTGATTAACATGGGACTCACTTTACAACGGTGTCACTATCCAACGCTACTTCCAGAACGGATTCCGTTGGATAACAGAGGACTGCCTGTATTGCATTTAAACACAGAGCTGGGCGAGACGTAATATACAGGTGTACATCGCTCATGACCTTGTAACGTATTCCAGTATATACAGGACGTAACATTCCAGTATAACGCGCAGTTTTCATAGAAGTCAAACAATGTTGGATCAGAATTTCACTACATATCCCAAAATATCACACCAGAGAGAACAGTGAAACCCTTTAATGGTCAACAAATTACAAGTGGGCACATGATGCATCACCACTGATCCTCTTGTAAACTTTGTCTCTCACAAGGTTACATGCAATATTGCAATGGATTATTTTTTGGGGGGGTAACTTTATTTCAATGTTTATTATATTGACTATATCATGGGTTCTTTCCAAACTCACTGTATAGTGGTTAGATCCGATTGGATGGTTGAACTCGGATTCTTGGCTACCGCGGTTTTGGAAAATGCTTTCTCGTGCTTGTTCTGTTCGTGAGCATTTTTTACACAGTCAGATACAAAGCTTCAGTGTTTACCTGTATTGTCATATTTTTGTGTTACCAGTCTAGAACCAAGCAACAGGTCTGGGTATCCTCTCTATTATAGTACCTGGGCCCTTATTATAAGTGTTATAGTGTCTTTTTTTCTGGGCTGACGTTTGGCTGCTGTAAGGTCCCAGGAACAAATTGTGCACGTGGGAAGATTCGGTCTTAACCTGATGTGCAATAAGATGCAGTCACACACCTATTATGATACATTTATTTTATACCAACAGTAGAACTGAGCTCAACACACTTCTGCGGCGATAACGTTCTGATCATATTACCAACCTTTTACAAAACACGCACATAAAGCACATGCCATCTGGATTGTCTGTAATTTGAAGTCCAAGAAAGTCCTTTTGCTGCTAGCAATGCTGGAGAACTTAAAGCAGCAGCCCACACCCCCCATACTGCTCTTTCACATATTTAACTGAAGTCTTAAAAAAAAATAAAGAAGAGCAAAGGGAGGGAGTGATGCAGCATTAAAGAGCCCAATAGCCTGCATTTATCTTATTCGGACTCAGACCTGCCGTCTAGGACATATTCACATGACCGTGGCATCATGGCTTAAAGTCACTGACTGAACGGCATTAATATATTAAACAGCCTGACCTATTTATGCTCACAAGCAGATGATCAGTTAGCCACCGGCTCCCGCCCCCAGCTCAGGTGATCATGTGATACTGTTTGACATGGTGCAGAGTCAGAACTGCATTAACCACTTCAACCCTTCAGATAGGTCAAGGCCATATCAAAATCTTACTTGGAGTGATAAAGAAAATGTGTTTTTTATCCATTTATTTTACATTACTGCAGTGGACACAGAACCCGACCTTTTGTCTAATGTACAAGTTTAAGTTTCATAATGTTTACAAGAATGCTACCAGAGCATGACCTGATCTCATACAGTTGATGCTTTTGCTAGAGTCCCACCGCTTCCAATTAAGATTATAAAAACAGGTCAGGAAGATATCAATGTAATCTTACTATTGTGCAATTATACTCCGGGAATGATAAACAGAAATGCAGCATTGATCTGAAAAGCACATATAATGGCAACACAAGATGAACTATATAAACAATAATAGACAGCACTCTAAACCAGAAAATATGATGAAAAATGTTGAGGTGCACGAAGCGTAGTGGGCCCAAACAGCCACCGCAGCTGCAGTTAGAGAGAAGAAGAGTACCTGAAGCCCTTGCTAGTTGCCTGTGAACACTGAGAATAAGGACGGTTTGCTTTACCCTGATATACTTACCTTTACTGCGGATAGCTGTTCACGGCAGAGCTAGATTGCATTACTCTGTGATTTTTGCTTAAGCTTTCATTCTTGTGTCCTAGAGGGGGGATAAGGGTCAAGGGAAGTACCGTGAGGTTCCTGTGAACCCAAGGGAACGGGCCAGAAGAAAGGGTTCCTACCCTAAAACGTTGCCCCTCTTACCCTACCCCAGTGTCTTTATATGTTTTTCTGTTCCCCATACCTTCATTTTTACCCCACACTTCCCTTTACTTTGTATCTCTTCCCCCCCCCCTCCCCACCCTAGTGTGATAATTATAGCTGTATACTTTGCTAAATGAGTCAGTGAGCAGTTCCAATTTTGTACATTTATATTTTTCACGCTATTAAATTTGTGACTTATTCTGAAACTATCTACGTGTTTCTATGTATTATATAGTGTGCTGGAGCCTACTTCGGGATTTACAAGATGAACTGTTCCAAGCATGAAGACAATATCAGAGGGTGGTTCCCAATTAGAGATGGGCAAAAGCTCTGCAGGAATTCAAATCCGCCACAGATTGGACCAGCTCCTTTCATCCGCAGATCGGAAATAAAAATGCCTTTGGAGACTGATCACCAAAAATCATGTGTATCCTATTTCACCAACTTCTCTCTCACGTTCTGTATATATTTATATATCCCCTCTTAATGACCTAGGGAGAGACCTTTGTGCTCAAGGAGCACAACTGAGGTACCAGAGAGACATGCAACGTGTATTTAAATGACTTATCCCACACTTCCTAAAAGAATTTCCGTAATCACTATACAGTATTGACGTGACAAGTCTAAGGTACCTTGTGAGGAATGGGGTACTGGTGTCAGGCCCAATATGATTAGAACCCACAACCTTACATTTTCTTGGCAACAGCTCAACAAGAAGTGTGCTAAACCGGTTGTCACACTATCACAAAATATTTTTGAGCTCTACTGCTCACATCTGTAGCTAGTCCAGCTATTAGCATATCTCACAGGTATCGCAGAAGTGTGCTCTTGTTTGTGCACTGAGAACATTGAACGGTCAGTGGCAACAAGGTAATGCAAGCAGGCCGCTTCTAAAGAAAACCGGGGGGGGGGCTACAGGTTTGAGCAGTAGAGATCGAATCCTGTTGGGCCAGACACCAGTACCTCATTCCTCACCAGGTGCCTTAGACTCGTCAACTCAGTATAGCCCTTATGGAAATCCTTGTAGGAAGTGTGGGATTTAAATATACTTTGCATATCCCATTAGCATATATCTCCCAGGTACCTCAGGCATGCTCCTTTTTGAGTACAGAAGTATCTCCCTATGTTACAGGGATGTTTGAAGGGGAGGGGTGGGGGAGTAAACACATCGTGACTACTAAAATAGGTCTCTGAAGGCAGATTGGGGACAAAAAAATATCAGATTCCAGGGTGCAGATTTTTAGTAAGATCCACAGTACGGATGCAGACTGGTTCGTCCATCTCTACTCTCTATATCTGAGAACTAACAATGTTGATATTCAATACATAGAATAGTTTTTATCTATGCTTGTACATGTGAAAATTCACCCAAGACCTCTCCAATTCCCGCACCAAATTATCAGGGATGGAATGTTGTCACTTAGGTGCACAGTAGGGGACGGCGGGGTACACAAGACCCCTGTTGCAGGTAGTCTTCGGAAGCAGAGCTGTCAATCACCATTCTGCTTCCTGAAGTCGCTCCCCACAACGTTTGCATAGCACTCCGCATGGCATTATGGGGTGTGACTTGAGCAAGCAGTCGGGATTCCCAAAATACTCTGCAACAGCTGCGGTCTTTCAGCGCCACATATCCGCAGTCACCCCAATTTGTCTCAGAAGAGCGGCAAGTGGATTTTTTCAGCCCTGTAAATGGAAATTAGATGTGATTTCCAAGTTCACAATATGTCATTTGGTATTTGGCATTTGGCATTTGGCTACAGGTGTGAAAAAAAGGTGTACTATTACAGCAAAATGTTCTTAATTGTAAAACCTTGTCAAAAATACAAATCCTGAAAAACGTATAAAATACATGAAGGAGCCTAGCATATCTACTTTCAGCTAGGGCGAAAATCATCATCATTCCACTGCTGCCAATTGGCAGAAAAGGGGTTAATATTTTTAGATCTGCTATGGTCACCAAGAAGAAAAAAAAAAAACTGCTACAGCCGTCAGAATAAAAAGCATATACAGCTCAACCCTCTTATAACGCTGCGCTTGGGGTCCAAAGAATCATATCGCGTTTTTATATTTAAAAGCAAATCGCGTTAGAAATAATGTACAATTTTATGCATTGTACAATACAGTATTTAAGATACCAATAATCGTGTTGTAAAGTATTCATAAATACGAAAATTGGGAGCCACACTGGCATCGCGTTGTAACAGATCGCGTTATAACGGGGTTGAATGGGTTTATTTCTACATTACTGCAGCATTCCCAATCTTCAGCAGCCGAACTAGTTTATCAACATATTTTACTCACAAAACAGAAGACCGTGTGGATAAGAACAAGAGAAACATGGAGGATGACGATTCCATAAAGCATTCATTTACCGACAGAAATAAAACCCGGATGTATCGCTAAGAGTACTAAATAAATAACGCGCGTTGTATAGACAGTGTTCAGTGTTTATTTCATTTTCACTTTAATGCATCATTAACCTCTCCTGTCATAAGAGAAGCACCCGGCACTTTAGGGGTTACAGGTGAAGGGACATGCTAGCAGGAGTCAGCATACAGGGTAATATAGAGCCTGAGAAGTAAGCCCCTCTTACCTGTGCTGTTCCATCTTTAATCTCAAGGACCGCCTTGGAATCGAATAAGACTTGCCTGCCCCTCCTCTCACAGTCCTGGTAAACGATCAGGCGAATGTAATTCAAGTCCAACTCCGAACAAGGCCAACTGTGGATGGAATGCATTGAAAAATGGCTTGCTCAGAGTGTGGCTTGATCATTTGTTTGCTTTGATATATGTAGCAACGGAAAGGCTCTCCATAAATAGTGATAGGAGATTCAAAAGCATTAAATGTGCAGTTTTTAGGGTTGTGGCTGCGAAATGCTAGAGTCTGACTCCCATGACTATTGCTAATGTAGGGCTCATGGTCACATGTAAAACAAATACATGAGCACGTGCCTAAAAAAAGGATCCGTTTATTTTTACAAAAGTCTCACCCACACCCCACCCGCCTCCTGATATACCTCACTGCAAAACCATATACAGTACATAATTTAACAGCTGGGGGACATGTTTAAAGCGCCGACGTCTACAACATTGGATTTGCTTTTGAACCCCACATTAAAGCACAATGCCACTTAGTAACACTTGACAGAAACTGAACTGTTTGGAAGAGGTGAAAACAACAAACAGCGAGTGCCGCCACTTGGGCAAGACACGTGTATCTATAAAAACCTATAGAAATGATGGGAATGTCATGGAGAGTGCATAACCTATTTAAATGTTAGCTTTGGAAGAAGCAGCAATACAATGCCATGCTTGCCTCTTGCAGGAAACAAAAGGGGGACACTTTAAAGCTGTCTGCTGTTGGCGATTACAACCTTTTTGCTAGTTTTGCCACTCTGGGAGCCCTACTCTATAATGCCCATTACCCAACTGGCCCATGTATGATAATTTACTATTCAAGTTAGGTCACTGAAACATACCAAAGTAATATTATGGGGGAAGTTTTGTAAGGATTTATGAATAGAAAATGGCTATAAAAATGTGCTTGATAAAAATGTAATGGGAGGAACAAAAATAAATATACATCTAGATTGTGAAACACTGTGCTTGAACAAGCCCCTCAATCTTTATATATTTAATTTAAGAAAAAAAGATTTATGCAGAACAAAGGTTTTTTTTTTTTCACAAGTTAATCTTTCTACCCAGCCAAGATTTTAGCAGAATTATTACAAAGATCATATGCATTTGAATGCAAGATATGAACATTCACGGTACATGAACAATGTAATTATTTATGGGGCTGCAAAGTACACTTTCCTGTATTCTTACATTTCCAAAGGTGTGGCAGATTCAATTTTACAAATACATCCATTATTTTCATATTTATCACTTTTTTTTATAAAGTTGGAAAAACACTAATTGCATTCTTCTGATTTATAGATTTTGGATGCATCCGAAGATTGTCGCGTTTTGAGAGCCAGAGCCACTCAGAACTGCACAACAGGCCTCTTACGGAGCTATACGTTATGCAGATGATACAGCTCAACCCCGTTATATCGCGACCCGTTATAACGCGAATTCGGTTATAACACGGGTTTTCACGTGGCTCCCGTTTTTTTTAAATTATAATTTTTTTTTTCTTCATTTTTTTTGGGGGATGGTTGTGTAAAATTGGGACAAAACATCCCCCCCTGCTCACAGCCCCCTAACCTTGCTCAAAGTACACCCCTGCTTACACAGTACCCCCCCTGCTTACAGTACCCCCCCCCCTTGTGCACAGTACCCTCCTGCTAAAAATATCCCCCCTGCTCAAACAGTAACCCCCCTCCCTACTCACAGTAACCCCCTTCTCAAACACGGTGTTCTGTGTGTGCTCTGTGCACTCGGTGAGGGCTGAGGGTTGAGGGCCGTGTGTGCGCGCCGTGGCCGTCTGCGCGCGCCGTGCACGTGGCTTGTGTAAACAAAGCAGGGACGCCACAGTCTCTTCTTTGAAACCCGATCCCATGCGCAGTGCGATCGTAACACAGTAGTGATATGCTGGGCATTCCGAACACTGACAGACACCGGGAGCAGAGCTGCCAAATGCAAGGTAAGAGCTGTGTGTGGTTGCCGCTGCCCCCACCGGGTCTGGGAACGCTGGGAGAGTTCTCAGCTTTCCCTCCGGCGGACACGGTAGCACTGATGCGCCCGCCATTTTTTTTTCTACATTTCTTTTTTGCGGCGGCCATTTTGTTTTTCCGCGACCCCGTTACTAACGCGGTGGTCTCAGGTGGACCCCGAGGACCGCGCTATATCTGTGGTTGAGCTGTATAAGGAGCGCACGATCCGGTAGGAGCAAAGCAGGCCTCTAACAGAGCCAGTTTACAGTGAATATGCAGCATTTTTAAGTGTTCCATTTTGTTGTCTCATCATGAGGCATTTTACAGCACTCCCACGCATTGCTGTAGCTACCCATGTCCAGTTTTGCCCCAACCAAACTCATTTAAGTACCACATTTTTAAATGAAACCTTCTACAGTACAGATTTGTACCGATTAATGCCAGACCTTATAAAGCTTAGTACTTTGTAAAATACAATCTTCATACATTTATAAAAACTTGACGAATATTAAAATACGCCAATTTAAACAGGCGACCTTTTATGTTAGGCGTACGTGTTCTTATCTACGGCTCTGTGTAGGACATGTCCTCTATTACAGAGTATGGAGTCAAAGAATGTCCTTCCACATTGTAGGAGGAAGAGGCTAAAGGCATTATTCCGAGTTAGGCCATGATCATACCAGAAATCGCACCGCTTTAAAAAAAAAAAAATTTTTAAAAATTTAAAAAAGGCATATACTAATCGTGATGACCGCATCATGTGATTGGCCGTGCAAATCACAGTGCATCTTAAAACAGAACACACACACACACAGAAATGATCTGGCCATGTCTCCCAGCAGTAGTGCTATAATTCGCTTCTGCACATGTAGCGCCGCTACGATAACGTCACCGGATCGCTCTGCAGTTTTTGGTATAATTGAGCCACAAGGCCTGAAATTATACCAAATTACTGCAAGGCGGCGGCGCTATTCTGTGACGCCACCTAGCACTGCAAAATCGGATTGTACAGATCGCTACCCCAAAAAAGTTAACCTGTACAATTACATTAGCCAACAACAAATATTCTAAAATAATTTGCTTTATAATCTTTCCATAAACACCCAAGTACAACATTACAAAGCCAGCAAGCACCCTCCTAGGAGCACAGGCACAGTACCTCTCCTTAACCAGCTTCCCTTCTGTATATAACACACAGGCTACCGATTGTCCCTGCAGGGACAGCTCTTTCCTCCATGTGGAGACTATTCCAAAGCACAAGACTATCAGATGACTAGGACTCCCGCCCTCATCACAAAAGTTGCTGAGCAGACTGACTGCTGCACTTCTACCCTGCATTGTATAGGGTGCTGTGCACAATACACCGCTCCCCCATGCCCCCCTGTATTCATCTCCTGTCAGCACACACCAAGGGTAGGTAGGGTGAGGGACCACGCGGCTCAGGGAGACTCTAGTTGGTTCCTCATCTATCCAAGTACAAGACTGTGTCAGCAATGCATGACCTTGGGCAAGATACAGTATCTAAAAGTGCCTGAGGTGGCAAACTTGCACGGCAAGACCAAGATTGATTTTTTTCTAACACAATACCACTGTATACAATGCTGTGCAGCTTATTTCAGACAAGTCACTGCTAAAAAAAAAAAAAAAAGCTTACAGTGTAATATTTTTTCCTGGCAAAATAAGATTAAGTGACTTGCCCAAGGCAACAAGAAAAGGTCACTGCTATTCAAATCACACTGACCGGCTTCAAAGCCTGTGACATTAGTATTGGGCACAGATCATGTGTACTTTGTGCAGTGATACATAGAAGAATAGTTATCATGCTTATAAGTTTTGCTTTTTTTTCGTTTCAGTTTGCCTTTACTGTCCCTTTCCTTTTTCCATCTCGCTAATATAGATAGGATATATAGAAATTTGGAGGTCAATTTAAAAAACAAAAACAATCTTACAATTGCTCCCCGATTTCTCCAGTGACCATCCTCAAGAATCACATCGAAGAATATTTACAACTCCAATATATTATAATAAAAAATAAAAAAATAAAAAAATAAAAAAAAGAGAGAAGAATCCTATTTTCCCATAAAAAGAAACAATTATAATTTTTTTGTTTTGCATGTAACCTCTTAATACCACTTTATATGCTGCATTCTAGGTGCTTTCAGTTTAAAAGAAACCCTACTTCGCAACATATGGCAGGTCAATAAATTGCTCTGTGGGTTCAGTAACCAAATACGGCTAACAATGCCATTCCCCCTTTCTAGGTCTCTAATTCTTGAGGGGATTGTTACGAGTTGTAGCTTCTCCCCAAAATGAAGTATTGCAGACAGCAAGAAATGTGCTCTATATTGATATTCTACTAAAACATTGCTTTCCATCAGTACGGAGATTCATTTTGAAAATAGCTGCCCCGGGACTGGAGGACGTTGCTGCAATTTCCTGAACTTTTTCTTCAGATTATAACCAATTACACCACATAATTCCGGTAAAAGCTACACACAAATGATTGCCGGCTCTAACTGCATAATTGGCAACAACTATGTTTTTAGAAGGCATGGTGTCCCGATGTTTTTAGAAGGCATGGTGTCCCGATGTTTTTAGAAGGCATGGTGTCCCGATGTTTTTAGAAGGCATGGTGTCCCGATGTTTTTAGAAGGCATGGTGTCCCGATGTTTTTAGTCAATAAATCCATTCGCTGCAGGAATGTTAACCATTGCTACATGGGCCAGCTTGGCAGGAATCGGCGTCCTGCCTCGGAGACCAACATCCTCAATTCATGTCAAAGTCAAGCTTGATTGCACTGGTGCTGTAAGTCACAGGTCAACAGTTAAAGATCTCACTATAACTATAAAAGGATTATGAATTCAAAATCAATATAAACATTGCCAATTTAATTTCACGCATCATATTCCTCAATGTTAACAATTTTGTTTTTCGTAAGAAGTCTTGTAGCCCTTGAATTATATTACAAAAAAAACAAACGACATTTGATTCTGTGGAAAACCTGTTACACACAGGCAATGTACGCTTGTTTATCCTTCAACAGCAAACAGGTTGTCTGCTCAATTGTTTTTATGCGCCGAGTTTATTAACTCGCCTGGCACCTGGGTGAGTTCCTCCTGCAGAGCAGACACGTTCAGCTGAGAGTTTATGTGCACACTGATCTAAAGCTGCATTGTGCAAGGGACAAATCTCCAGCGGCCCTAGTGTGCCATCCAACTTAAGCCCTTCAAAGCTAGTGGTGGATCATTACATGATTAAGGATTAAGAAAGCATGCAGGCAGGCACAACTTCATCCGCAAGCACTCCAAATATATCTCTATCTCTATCCACACACACACACGTTAAGTTATGGTGGGTAAAATAAATAAATAAGTGACAAAACCCTCCACCGTAAAGCATAGAGCAAATGGAAATCTTACTGTGTGCTCATTTGCATGTCTAAGGCTGCGTCCCTGCTAGCGCTGAGCGGGCGGCGCTTGGCAAGGTGACACATACATACACAAGTCCCCGCTCACGCGTATGCACGGGCACACACGCTCACCGGCGCTCGAGTAAATAATTTTTTTTAAAAACTTTATAGCGCGCTCAGCTTTCCTTGCAGCATCCCCCCCTCCCCCCCCCTGCAAGCGTTCGCGAAAATTTTAAGGACACCCGGCGCTCATGCTTGGAGAGCTCTCCAAGCATGAGCGCGCTCAGCGCCAGCGGGGACAAAGCCCATGCGGAGGCGTGCTGAGGCTGAGGGAAAGCGGTGCTGCCGTCGCGTGCGCTTATAGTAAGCGTGATATGGAGCCACAGATTGGTCGCGATCGCTGGAAGTCATCTCTATTTGATTTGCCTTAGACAGGTCTGCAACCCCGCCTTTCACCATTATCACCCAGCACACAGTGCTTCCACTGCAGCACGGGATTGCCGAAAAGCTGTGCAATGCAGCAACCATAAGCTTATAGGGGTCCGTGTCAAAATGGATTTGAAGTAAAAAAGGTGGCACTGTGTGTAGGGTGACCACCCGTCCCCCTTTTGCCGGTACAGTCCCGGTTTTTCGGGAGCTGTACCGCTTTTCTGTGTGTACCGGAAATGTCCCGGATTTTCCTCAATGTGTCCCCATTTATTTATTTTTGTCGCCGGCGGTGCGCGAGTAAGCTGCTGTGCGCTGTGCGCTGTGCGCGAGTCTGCGGCGGCGCGGAGGAGGAGACTGCAGCAGCCCGGCTGGTAAGTATTTTTTTTTTTTTTTAATGCCAACCCCCCCCCCCCCCCGGCAGTTTCCTACCTTGTTGGCCAATCCCCAGCGTCCCGGCATTAAGCCCCCGCCCCCCGGCATCATCCTTCACCAAGGACCGGCATGTGGAATGGATGGAAGGAAGGGTGCCTGGGGGCGGGGCTTCCGCTTCCTGCGGCAGAGCACACGTGGTGTGTGTCTCTGCCCGCGGCTCCTGGCTCTTCTGCGCGGTGTTTCCCCCCCTCTGCCCGCCCGGGGGGATAGGAGGTGGGTTTTTTATCCTTTGCCTCCTGTCCTGGCGCTCCCTTCCCCCCCTGTCCCTTTGGTTCGGGAGATGGGCGCGGGGGCTGGCAGTGGTGGCTGCGCGGTGTCCCCCATTCTGCCCCGGGAACCCGTGGCTGCCCTCCGGGGGAGGGGGGGGCGGCAGTTTACCTTTGTGTCCCGGCGCTCCTATCCACCCCCCCCCCCTAGGTGCGGGAGATGGGCGCGGGGGTGGGTGCAGGGGGAGGCGGAGAGCCACCTGCTCGTGGCTGCCTCTGTCTGTACTCCAGTGTGTGTGTGTGTGTGTGTGTGTGTGTGTACCAGTGTCTGTGTATGTGTACCAGTGTGTGTGTGTGTGTGTACCAGTGTGTGTGTGTGTGTGTGTGTACCAGTGTCTGTGTGTGTGTGTGTGTGTGTACCAGTGTGTGTGTGTGTGTGTACCAGTGTGTGTGTGTGTACCAGTGTGTGTGTGTGTGTGTGTGTGTACCAGTGTGTGTGTGTGTGTACCAGTGTGTGTGTGTGTGTGTGTGTACCAGTGTGTGTGTGTGTGTGTGTGTGTACCAGTGTGTGTGTGTGTGTACCAGTGTGTGTGTGTGTGTACCAGTGTGTGTGTGTACTAGTGTGTGTGTGTTAGGGGTGTGTGTGTGTACCAGTGTGTGTGTGTACCAGTGTGTGTGTGTGTACCAGTGTGTGTGTGTGTACGTGTGTGTGTACGTGTGTGTGTACCAGTGTGTGTGTGTACCAGTGTGTGTGTGTTTACCAGTGTGTGTGTGTGTACCAGTGTGTGTGTGTGTACCAGTGTGTGTGTGTGTACCAGTGTGTGTGTGTGTACCAGTGTGTGTGTGTGTGTGTGTGTACCAGTGTGTGTGTACCAGTGTGTGTGTGTGCCAGTGTGTGTGTGTGTGCCAGTGTGTGTGTGTGTGTGTGTACCCGTGTCTGTCTCCCCCTGTCCCTCTCCCTCCCCCTCCCTCTCCCTCCCCCTCCCCCTCCCTCTCCCTCTCCCTCTCTGTCCCTCTCCCTCTCTCTCTCACCCTCTGTCTCTGTCACCTTCTCTCTCTCTCTGTCACCCTCTCTCTGTCACCTTCTCTCTCTCTCTGTGTCACCCTCTCTCTGTCACCTTCTCTCTCTGTGTGTCACCCTCTCTCTCTCTCTGTGTCACCCTCTCTCTGTCACCTTCTCTCTCTGTGTGTCACCCTCTCTCTCTCTCTGTGTCACCCTCTCTCTGTCACCTTCTCTCTCTGTGTGTCACCCTCTCTCTCTCTCTGTGTCACCCTCTCTCTGTCACCTTCTCTCTCTGTGTGTCACCCTCTCTCTCTCTCTGTGTCACCCTCTCTCTCTCCCTCTCTCTCTCTGTGTCACCCTCTCTCTGTCACCTTCTCTCTCTCTCTGTGTGTCACCCTCTCTCTCTCTCTGTGTCACCCTCTCTCTCTCCCTCTCTCTCTCTGTGTCACCCTCTCTCTGTCACCTTCTCTCTCTCTCTGTGTGTCACCTTCTCTCTCTCTCTGTGTGTCACCCTCTCTCTCTCTCTCTGTGTCACCCTCTCTCTCTCTCTCTGTGTCACCCTCTCTCTCTCTCTCTTCTGTGTCACCTCTTCTCTCTCTCTGTGTCACCCTCTCTCTCTCTCTCTGTGTCACCTCTCTCTCTCTCTCTGTGTCACCTCTCTCTCCTCTCTGTGTCCCCTCTTCTCTCTCTCTCGTGTGTCACCCTCTCTCCTCTCTCTCTGTGTCACCCTCTCTCTCTCTCTCTGTGTCCCTCTCTCTCTCTCTCTGTGTCACCTCTCTCTCTCTCTCTGTGTCACCCTCTCTCTCTCTCTCTGTGTCACCCTCTCTCTCTCTCTGTGCACCCTCATCGCGGGTCACCTGCGCTCTCTCTCTGTGTCACCCTCTCTCCCTCTCTCTGTGTCACCTCTCTCTTCTCTGTGTCCCTCTCTCCTCTCTGTGTCACCCTCTCTTCTCTCTCTCAGTCCCCTCTCTCTCTCTCTGTCACCCTCTCATCTCTCTCTCTGTCACCCTCTCTCTCTCTCTCTCTTCCCTCTCTCTCTCTTCTCTGTCACCCTCTCTCTCTCTCTGTGCCCCTCTCTCTGTGTCACCCTCTCTCTCTCTCTGTGTCATCCTCTCTCTCTCTCTGTGTCACCCTCTCTCTCTCTCTGTGTCACCCTCTCTCTCTCTCTCTGTGTCACCCTCTCTCTCTCTCGTGTCACCCTCTCTCTCTCTGTGTCACCCTCTCTCTCTCTGCTGTCACCCTCTCTCTCTGTGTCACCCTCTCTCTCTCTCTGTGTCACCTCTCTCTCTCTCTCTGTGTCACCCCTCTCTCTCTCTCTCTCTGTCACCCCTCTCTCTCTCTCTCTCTCTGTCACCCTCTCTCTCTCGCTCTCTCTGTCGACCCTCCTCTCTCTCTCTCTCTGTCACCCTCTCTCTCTCTCTCTCTGTCACCCTCTCTCTCTCTCTCTGTGTCACCCTCTCTCTCTCTCTGTGTCACCCTCGCTCCTCGTCTGTGTCACCCTCTCTCTGTCACCTTCTCTCTCTGTGTGTCACCCTCTCTCTCTCTCTGTGTCACCCTCTCTCTCTCTCTGTGTCACCCTCTCTGTCACCTCCTCTCTGTGTGTCACCTCTCATCTCTCTCTCGTGTCACCCTCTCTCTCTCCCTCTCTCTCTCTGTGTCACCCTCTCTCTCTCTCTCTGTGGTCACCCTCTCTCTCTCTCTCTGTGTCACCCCTCCTCTCTCTCTGTGTCACCCTCTCTCTCTCTGTGTCACCCCTCTCCTCTCTCTCTCTGTCACCCTCTCTCTCTCCCTCTCCCTCTGTGTCACCCTCTCTCTCTCTCTCTCTGTCACCCTCTCTCTCTCTCTCTTCCCCTCTCTCTCTCCTCTCTTCACCTTCTCTCTCTCTCTCTCACCTCTTCTCCTCTCTCTCTGTCACCCTCTCTCTCTCTCTCTCTGTCACCCTCTCTCTCTCTCTGTGTCACCCTCTCTCTCTCTCTGTGTCACCCTCTCTCTCTCTCTGTGTCACCCTCTCTCTGTCACCTTCTCTCTCTGTGTGTCACCCCTCTCTCTCTCTCTGTGTCACCCTCTCTCTCTCTCTGTGTCACCCTCTCTCTGTCACCTTCTCTCTCTGTGTGTCACCCTCTCTCTCTCTCTGTGTCACCCTCTCTCTCTCCCTCTCTCTCTCTGTGTCACCTCCTCTCTCTCTCTCTGTGTCACCCTCTCTCTCTCTCTCTGTGTCACCCTCTCTCTCTCTCTCTGTGTCACCCTCTCTCTCTCTGTGTGTCACCCTCTCTCTCTCTCTGTGTCACCCTCTCTCTCTCCCTCTCTCTCTCTGTGTCCCTCTCTCTCTCTCTCTGTGTCACCCTCTCTCTCTCTCTCCCTCTCTCTCTCTCTCTCGTGTCACCCTCTCTCTCTCTCTCTGTGTCACCCTCTCTCTCTCTCTGTGTCTACCCTCTCTCTGTCACCTTCTCTCTCTCTCTCTGTGTCACCCTCTCTCTCTCTCTGTGTCACCCTCTCTCTCTCTCTCTCTGTCACCTCTCTCTCTCTCTCTCTGTCACCCTCTCTCTCTCTCTGTGTCACCCTCTCTCTCTCTCTGTGTCACCCTCTCTTCTCTCTCTGTGTCACCCTCTCTCTCTCTCTGTGTCACCCTCTCTCTCTCTCTCTGTGTCACCCTCTCTCTCTCTCTGTGTCACCTCTCTCTCTCTCTGTGTCACCCTCTCTCTCTCTCTGTGTCACCCTCTCTCTCTCTCTGTGTCACCCTCTCTCTCTCTGTGTCACCCTCTCTCTCTCTCTGTGTCACCTCTCTCTCTCTCTGTGTCACCCTCTCTCTCTCTCTGTGTCACCCTCTCTCTCTCTCTGTGTACCCTCTCTCTCTCTCTGTGTCACCCTCTCTCTCTCTTGTGTCACCCTCTCTCTCTCTCTGTGTCACCCTCTCTCTCTCTCTGTGTCACCCTCTCTCTCTCTCTGTGTCACCCTCTCTCTCTCTGTGTCACCCTCTCTCTCTCTCTGTGTCACCCTCTCTCTCTCTCTGTGTCACCCTCTCTCTCTCTCTGTGTCACCCTCTCTCGTCTCTGTGTCACCCTCTCTCTGTCTCTCTCACCCTCTCTCTGTCTCTCTCACCCTCTCTCTGTCTCTCTCACCCTCTCTCTGTCTCTCTCACCCTCTCTCTGTCTCTCTCACCCTCTCTCTGTCTCTCTCACCCTCTCTCTGTCTCTCTCACCCTCTCTCTCTCTCTCTCACCCTCTCTCTCTCTCTCTCACCCTCTCTCTCTCTCTCTCACCCTCTCTCTCTCTCTCTCACCCTCTCTCTCTCTCTCTCTCACCCTCTCTCTCTCTCTCTCCCTCTCTCTCTCTCTCTCACCCCTCTCTCTCTCTCTGTCACCCTCTCTCTCTCTCTGTCACCCTCTCTCTCTCTCTGTCACCCTCTCTCTCTCTCTGTCACCCTCGCTCTCTCTCACCTCTCGCTCTCTCTCACCTCTCGCTCTCTCTCTACCTCTCGCTCTCACCTCTCGCTCTCTCTCACTCTCGCTCTCTCTCACCTCTCGCTCTCTCTCACCTCTCGCTCTCTCCCTCTGCTCTCTCTACTTCGCTCTCTCTCACCTCTCGCTCTCTCTCACCTCTCGCTCTCTCTCACCTCCGCCGCTCTCTCACCTCTCGCTCTCTCTCACCTCTCGCTCTCTCTCACCTCTCGCTCTCTCTCACCTCTCGCTCTCTCTCACCTCGCTCTCTCTCCTCTCGCTCTCTCTCACCTCTCGCTCTCTCTCTCACCCTCTCGCTTCTCTCTCGCTCTCTTCACCTCTCGCTCTCTCTCACCTCTCGCTCTCTCTCACCTCTCGCTCTCTCTCACCCCTCTCGCTCTCTCTCACCTCTCGCTCTCTCTCACCTCTCGCTCTCTCTCACCTCTCGCTCTCTCTCACCTCTCGCTCTCTCTCACCTCACGCTCTCTCTCACTCTCGCTCTCTCTCACTCTCGCTCTCTCTCACCTCTCGCTCTCTCTCACCTCTCGCTCTCTCTCACCTCTCGCTCTCTCTCACCTCTCGCTCTCTCTCACCTCTCGCTCTCTCTCACCTCTCGCTCTCCTCTCACCTCTCGCTCTCTCTCACCTCTCGCTCTCTCTCACCTCTCGCTCTCTCTCACCTCTCGCTCTCTCTCACCTCTCGCTCTCTCTCACCTCTCGCTCTCTCTCACCTCTCGCTCTCTCTCACCTCTCGCTCTCTCTCACCTCTCGCTCTCTCTCACCTCTCGCTCTCTCTCACCTCTCGCTCTCTCTCACCTCTCGCTCTCTCTCACCTCTCGCTCTCTCTCACCTCTCGCTCTCTCTCACCTCTCGCTCTCTCTCACCTCTCGCTCTCTCTCACCTCTCGCTCTCTCTCACCTCTCGCTCTCTCTCACCTCTCGCTCTCTCTCACCTCTCGCTCTCTCTCACCTCTCGCTCTCTCTCACCTCTCGCTCTCTCTCACCTCTCGCTCTCTCTCACCTCTCGCTCTCTCTCACCTCTCGCTCTCTCTCACCTCTCGCTCTCTCTCACCTCTCGCTCTCTCTCACCTCTCGCTCTCTCTCACCTCTCGGTCTCTCTCACCTCTCGGTCTCTCTCACCTCTCGGTCTCTCTCCCTCTCTGTCTCTCTCCCTCTCTGTCTCTCTCCCTCTCTGTCTCTCTCCCTCTCTGTCTCTCTCCCTCTCTGTCTCTCTCCCTCTCTGTCTCTCTCCCTCTCTGTCTCTCTCCCTCTCTGTCTCTCTCCCTCTCTGTCTCTCTCCCTCTCTGTCTCTCTCCCTCTCTGTCTCTCTCCCTCTCTGTCTCTCTCCCTCTCTGTCTCTCTCCCTCTCTGTCTCTCTCCCTCTCTGTCTCTCTCCCTCTCTGTCTCTCTCCCTCTCTGTCTCTCTCCCTCTCTGTCTCTCTCCCTCTCTGTCTCTCTCACCCTCTCTGTCTCTCTCACCCTCTCTGTCTCTCTCACCCTCTCTCTCTCACCCTCCCTGTCTTATTTTAACTGCCGTATACCTACACCGAAGTAACCTACCCTTCTTTCTTCCAGATCTGACTCAAGTTTCACACGGGAGACCTCTGAAGACAGGTAGGGAACACCTCCCCTCCAGTATAGTACCTTGAGGGACTGCGGATCAGGTAAGATCCCAGGCGGGATTGCTGCTTTAGAAATTGTGAAGAGGGGGCGTCCTGATACTGGTTAAGGGGTTCAGAATCATTCACATCTGGGTTTTTTTTTGTTCGATTAGTGAGGTCAACACACACACACACAACTATGTAACAAAGACTAATGGTCGTAAGTATAAGTGTACTACAATAAATAAACTGTTATGTAAAAAAAAAAGTGTCCCGGTTTTTCATTTTCAAAATCTGGTCACCCTAACTGTGTGCTCATTTGCATGGCATTTCCCAGAATCCCTTGCTGCAGTGTAAGCGCTGCATGCTGGGTGATAATGGTGAAAGGCGGGGTTGCAGACCTGTCTAAGGCTGCGTCTATACTATAGCAGACGGAGCGGAACGGAGGGGAGGCGCGCGCTGCGCGTTCAAATCTATGGTCCTCTTTGAGGATGCCTATAGATGGCACCAGCGTCCACGTCAGACAGAGCTGGCAAAGGCACGAAATTGGAGACAGAGCCAAGTGATTTTTTGCGCGATGGCATTATCACGTGACCTGTCTTCTCCAATCAACGTGAAATTACATTTTCAAAGTGACGCCATTTTTCTTTTTTGTATGCCAGTGGTAAACACACAACACAAACATACACAAAATGAAAGTTAATTTCCATACCGGGGGAAAGTGAACTTGTCTGCACAGTGCTTCAGATGCTGCATCTGAAAAAATGCCCGTGGATCGGGATGTGAGGTAGGGAAGTGATGTCCGCGCCGGAACGTCATTGCCACGCCTCCAAATATTCATTTCCACGCCCCCAAACTGCGCCCGCTGCATACCCTGCAAAGCCATGAAAAAGCTCAGGCTTTGTATTGCAGCGTGTGTGCGCCTCCCCTCCGTTCCGTCTGCCATAGTATAGACGCAGCCCAAGACGTGCAAATGAGCATACAGTAATATTTCCATTTGCGATCTATATACAGTATAGGTAGAACAAAAAGTTGGCCATAGCAGTGACTGGTTTAATAATAATAAAAAAAAAAAAAAAAAAAAAAAAGGAAGCAAACATTTGTTCAGTCAATAGAAATTCAAAAAGACCGTACAAAAATTAGTTATGTTTTGAACCGAACCAGTCCCTTGTCAAGCTCCTAATGCAGTCCTAGCTAGGACTGCTCTAAATAGCATTCGGGGAAAGGCACGGCAAGATGCCTATATCTATATACATACATACATACATACATACATACATACATACAATATTAAAGAGGGAGGAAAAAAAAAACCACAACCTTTTCAAGTTAAATTGTTGTAAGTGGCTAAAATACACTTAATACAGCATAGTCCTACCTGAGTGGCATATGTGGATCAGTAACCCCATTGGAATTGCCACTGTTCTGCCTTTTCACAAGCATGTCATTCACTGTCCCATTGCCACAGCCTCTGCTAGCAGCATCCCGCAAGTTTCTCAATGTGTTGGTTGGGCACCCAGCAGGGGTGCCAGTCTTCTGCGTGCCTCCACACATCCTCCTGCACCCGTGACACAAACAGCAGCCCCAAAAACGCCCAGGTGCCTTTTATTTAATTTCCTTTTTTTTTTTTTTTTTTTTAGAGCTTTTAATTCTTATTACGACATGTTTAAAAGATTACATGTCTTCTGGCAAAGGAAATAACGGCGCGAATCCTCAGACACGTGGAGATTATTTGACTTTGACCAACATAATAAAACATTCCCAAGAATCAAATGAGACATCGGACACTTGTTCTAAACAGACTGCACACTCCTGACAGGTGGCAAGGTGCTGATCCGTGTGAAGGTCTTGCTAGGAAGCAAAGCTAGCATGCTGCCAGATACAGCGGAGTCAATGTCAGCATAGCATGCTGTATTTCTGCTCTCCAGTAGCAGACTGCATTCAATGGTTAACTGGTCACAAGACCCAACCATATGGTTGTGCTAGAAAAAGGCACGGCTGCATCCAGGGGCCCGCCCTCAGAGGCAAGGTTGTGTTAATATTGGCCACTGTGCTGGATAGCGGTCATGTGAGACAGGATCATGTGACAATGCAAAGCAATCCTGATCTCCTGCACGCAGCCACACACAGCTTGATAAAAAACGATGTTACTTGTAAGATTGTGGTTTGCACTTCAAAAGAAACCCACTTTTGTCATATGGAACATGGTAGAGAGTGTAAATGAACCCCTCAGCTGGCAGAGGGGTTTGCACACATTGCAATGCAGGCAAATTCGCCAGCAAGTCAGTTATACCATTTTTGAAGTTACAGGGGTGTTGTAAAAAAAAATAGTTGATCTGACACTGTTCACTTGAGGTTGTCACTTTAATGTGTGAAGTATTGGTTTGTAGAACCAACTCACCGTGTACGTGTGTTTTCATTCTATTCTGCAGAAAGAATATTGCTGACTTTCTGCAGAAGCATTTTCTATTCAGATGTTAACTCTTAAAATATAGTCCACTGCGAGATTTCAATATGGCCAGCAAAAGTTCTCCAAAGAAGGAGTGGTCTATTTAATGTTAAAAAATATATAATAATAATTTATTTAAAAACTCTTGTAAATAAAACTAGGAAACAATGCTAGATTTATACTAGTGATATTTAATATTTTACAGTGAATTTATGGCCTGATACATACAGTATATAGACATATCCATATGCTATGTACTTTAGAGTCCAGATTAATAGATATAGTATATGTACACTACTGCACATCAGCAGTTTACCTTGCAAATAACGTGCAAGATATATTATACAATGTTTACTTAGGAGGGTCCCTGCTCTTAACAAAATGCAGCGCTACGATCACTGTCCATATTATCCCAGCCAAAGACGCATGTTCTCCAGGACTTCAACTCAACTTCCAAGAGACCACACATTCTTCTGGTGAAAACATTCACTGCTATAAGTGCCCACAACACACTGTACATCACCAAGTAAAGGAGCATTGCAGGGGTCATAAGAATTTAGAAAGTGAGGCCATTCATTATATGTTTAAAAAAAACAAAAAAAACACAACCTAGGTACAACAAAATAAACCATTTTCTGCTGAGGATCTTACTTGTGCTACTACAAGTTTGCATGATAACCCAAGACTTTGAAAGAGGATAGTTTGCCTGCAGTACCTGCTCCCCTATGTTTCCACAAATGTAAGGTTTATAATTAAGAGGGACTATCTTTTGCATGGGACTAGACGTTATTAAACTGCTGGGCGCTGCAGACACGACAGTCAACATTCCATTCATACAGAATGTACACGCATGTGGATGCTTACCAATTCATTTGTTATTGGTAACATTTTGTATGCCTGCTGCCCACCACGCATATTAAAACCGTTGGGTTAGAGACGTGTTTTTCAACAGGGCTTCCCCCGGGCATCCCTAAAGCTGTCTAGGACATTTGGCCGTGGACGTTTTGCAGAGACAAAATGGCCGCCGGCCACTTCGCTGCCGGGCACTAATGTAAGCAAACGCCCTACCCCAAAATTTCCTATCCTAAGCCCTTACCCCAAAACCACCTACCCTAATGGCTAAAACCCCCTAACCAGTAAAACCCTTTAAAATTAACCCTATAACCCCAACCAGTAATAATATATTAAAAAAAAAACAAAAAAAAAAACAACACCACACACACCACTTAGCTTAGAAGCCAACCAAGGGAATTCCAGTGGCAAATCGGCTATGGTGAAGCAGCGACCATTTGGTCGCGTCAAATGTCCCATACCGTCCCTAAAGGGTTTCCTGCAATTTTCAAGAGATTTAAAAATTGTACCAAATACAAAATAATTTATCATGCATTTGATCTCAGAAACGCTATTAGAGAGGGTTGGGGTTCCTTACAATGCATTTGATCTCAGATGCGCTATTAGAGAGGGTTGGGGTTCCTTACAATGCATCTGATCTCAGACGTGCTATTAGAGAGGGTTGGGTTTATGCAGAATATCACAATACAATAAGGTTCCTTAGCCAAAAATATTTTTTAAAAATACATTGGGTTAGAGGAGCTTCAGTCACCCCCGTAAATTAGTGGGACACTCTCCATAAGCATTATCCATTTTTAAAGAAGCTAGAAAAAGAGGAGGGCAGAGAGATTCTTTTCCCTCTTTTTAAATAAATGCCAGTGACAACCTGTTTTTACTGAGAAATGCAGAAAATAGTTTGTTCATAATGCTAGTAATGTATTTATATATTTTTAATTATAGAGCCAAAATATATGCAGCGCTTTACCAAAACAAGCAATAAATGCAAACAAACATAAAAAGCAGACAACATGAATGGGAATCCCCAGCCTCGAGAGCTTACAAAATCGGTTATAGTTCCTTTGTATGTTGCCAAATTGGGCTGAACCTTCTAACACAGGGAGCCAAACACTCCAGTCACACTACGTGACACATACATTTTGGCATCCACTCTATTTTACACTTTGAAAAACATTCTGTACAACCAAAAATATCCCAGAATACTTCCTGTCATTGTTACTGTCGTAGTAATCAGTAGTCATAACAAAAGATCAACATTTTTCACGAGTATTTCTTCAGAATAAAAAGCCACTACGCAACGTACTTGCAAACCAGTAACCATGTGTTACAACAGCATCATTTCCTGCAATTGCACAAACATGCATAAAAAAGACATTATACAAGATATTAATGCGACCTTGTGACTGAAGTCTGACCTCCGGACTCTGGTGCAGACACTGACATTAGACTTGATGTAACAGGTTGGCTGTTGTCTTTTTCTAGCTTAGCTGTGTGTGACCCTCCTTGCCCGGCTCTAAGGGAAGTTTACATTGAGTTAAACTATATACACGGCAAGACTCGGTCTCATACCTGTTCAGGATGCTGGGTGTGGATATGCAGATAGAATAAGGATGGGCGCCAGGAACTTTTACAGTACAAAGAGGAGCTTTATTCATATCCGTTTAGAAGGCTCACCATACAAGAACATACTTTGTTAGACATTAACTGGTGGCAAATCAAGAAAGTTACTCTGTGCTTCTTCCCCCGGTAGCTCTCACTCCTACACTGGGTAAGTACTTACTATGGTGGTTTCGCTTAGCATTGGTTAGGTTGGAAATCTCCTCCATAGCACCAATGTGCGTCATCTCAAGTGGGCCCTGGTTGGGAAATGCACTTCTTTCTGGGATCAGTATTCCTTCATGTGTACTGCATACTTCATCCATGCATGCTGGATTGGGTGTTCACCAAGGGAGAGGTCGATCAGATTATGCTATAGAGCTACTAGAGAGCACATGCTCACTCCTCATCCGCAATGAGAACAATCTTGGGCCATAACCAGGGAGGCTGCCAGGCCCCCCCCCCCCCACCCGCTTTGTCCCCATGCATAACCCAAATAACAAGCACCTACCGAGCGCCACGTCCCTCGCTTGCAAGCCCCCGCCCCCCTTCTTAGAAGCGCAGACTAGCTCCCCTACTCACAATGCTCCAAAGAATGCCAAGGTAAATGCCGCATTAAAAAGTGTCGCCTCGAATGTTGAAAAGCAGACTAGCCCTGTCATCTTAACCAGTTCTTCTAATAATGCCGGCGTTACGGGCCTCCTGGCATCGCCCCCCTCGAAAGTCCCGCTAGGGCCCTCTTAACCACAACTAGTTTCGTAGAATTAACTACTTCTTCCCTGAAGAAGTAGTTAATTCTACGAAACTAGTTGGATGTAACATTCTATTGCCTTATATCTGCTTACATTGGCCTTTGTCTATGTATTGGCCTGTCCTGTTTTTATTTCATCCTGTGTGCTGTTTTGGACACTTGTGAGAGACTTTGTAAGACTGTTCAAACTTCCCTATTGAATCCACCACTGCTGTGTAGACAGTGACGTCATTACACAGCGTCCCGCGACGGAGCGGCATCGTGGCACGCTGAGGGCACCCCAGCAAGCTGCGTTTTAACCTCTGTGCAGAGGATACACCTGCCGAGGTACAGGAGCAGCTTCATATCGGCCAGGAAGCAGGAGCGATTTCACCGAGCCCCAGTACCAGCTGCTGAACCTGGCTGCATGAAGGGAAATCCCCTTGGGAGTGAAAAGATTGACGTCCTGCCCCAGAATCAACTGAGCTGCAGCAGCAGAGGGAAGCAAGCACCCGATTCTACAGTTAACAGCTGCCGAGTGGTAAACAGTGTGATACACACTACATGCCTTTTACCAACTTTTTTCATGTACGCAGATATATTACCCCCCTTTTTAATTCTATAATATATTGTTGAATTTGCTTCACTATTTGGCGTTGTGCGCTGTTTCCTTTTGTTTCCATTCTCTTAGTGTGTGTGGGGTGCTGAGCCACCCCTGCGTTTACAGCTGCAGACGCCATTATCCCCAACACGGTTATGTGGCACTTATTATTTAATGTATAATTATCTCACTGTGGGAGTTGTGGTTTAATTTTTTATAAATTTTTTATCACTAAATTGATGGTATAGTCACTGCACTGTATATATTTATACATTTAAACTTTATAGGTAGTTAGGTAGTAGCGCACAGTTTTGTTTTTTGTTTTTATTGTCTCCCATTGTATGCCCCCAAGAAATCCGACCAGACCTGTAAGTCCTCGCGGATCTCCTGGGTGACCCGGATGAAGTGGTTAGGGCGCCTGACCCCGGCGGTGGCCGCCGACAGACACCTCCAAAAAAACCCTCACCACCGGCATGATCCGAACCGCAAAAACCAGGTGGCCCAACAATGATTGGAACTGACGCAGCGAGGTTTTCTTCAGGCCCCTGAACTCTCGTAGGAGCTCCTTTAGGGTCGCCAGCTTATCCGGCGGGAGCCTGTATTCCATCCGCGCTGAGTCAGTCAATCTCGATCCCGAGGAAGCTGATGACTGTTGTCGGGCTAACCATTTTTTCGTCTGCCAGCGGGACCCCCGAACTCGCGAGCCATGGCTGAAAACTCAAATAGCCATCTTGCGCACAGTTCTGATCCCGCCGAGCCTACGAACAGAAAGTTGTCCAGGTAATGCATGCACCCTGTGGCCTGTACCCTGCAACGCACCACCCATTCGAGAAACGTGCTAAAAGTTTCAAAGTAAAAACATGATAGCGCGCAGCCCATGGGAAGGCACAAGTCAATGAAGTACTGACCGTCGAGTATGCAACCTAGCAAGTGGAAATACTCAGGGTGCACTGGTAGCAGCCGAAAGGCGGACTTAATATCCGCCTTTGCCAGCAATGTGCCCCTACCCATACCACCCACGAGAGCTGCTGCCTGATCAAAGCTTGCATAACTGACTGAGCACAATTCGCGATCGATGCCATCGTTCACCGATGAGCCCTCGGGGTAGGAAAGGTGCTGGATAAGCCTGAACGCCCCTGGGTCCTTTTTGGGGACCACCCCCCGTGGTGAGATCCTCAAATCGGGGAGCGGGGGATAGGCGAGTGGACCTGCCATCCTCCCCAACTCCACCTCCTTACCCACCTTTTCCCTTGCCACTTCGCTGTAAACCCTTGCCGATTTCAAATTCCGTTCAACCCCAGATCCCGCTTGGTGCACAAACGGGATCCTGAACCCCTCGGAAAACTCGTTGAGGAGCAGCCGGGCCGCCTCCCTATTAGGGTAGCTTTCCAGCCAAGGGCTCAGACTTTGGACGATTATTGGAGAAGGCGCCTTGCTGTCCAGCCTTCCGCCCACCCCTCCTGGAACCGCGTACCTTGCTCTTAAAGCATTTTGCCTGCGGATGAGCCCCTCCACAAGTGGAGCATTGGTGCTTGAAGCGACAATTTGTGTATGTGCACCGCTAGTCATTAAAGGCCCCAGCACACCCCCTGGCGGCTATCCCCGTTTGTCCACGTTCGCGCGTCCCCCCTCCGCCCCTCCCTGAAAGGGCGCCGACTTGTCTGATAAGCCGATCAAGTCAATTCAGAGGTCTGTCTCCTTCATGTCCCATGTTACTTTATTTGTACGCCGCCATCTTCTGTCTAAATCTCTCATCATAAACCCACCAGCCCCTCCCCCCGTGCCTCTGGTGGACTTCCCCAATCATATCTTCATATTTAAAAAGAGCCGAACATAAGTGGGGGGACATTTCCCCGATTACCGCGGCCAAGATTCTGAACGCATGGGCCCAATTGGCATACGCGCACGGGAAGAGACGCGTCAACGTCGTCTTTCCTAGCCTCCCCTTTCTTATCGGATCGCGCCAGAGCCTCCCTGTAATCGGGTAGTAGTGACAGGATTTCCACAAAATCTCCTGCCCAAATACTCGCCTTCTCCACCTTTGTCAAATGTGTGTCCAACTCGTTAGTGACACACAACTGTGGAGTTGAAAAGGCCCCGGCCGGAATCACTCTCCTTGGTGTCGAACTAGCGTCCGGGACCCTGGCCGGGAGAAGAGTCACCGGGGTCGAAGGTGGCTGGGGGAGCTAATAAACCCAGGACCCCGGCAGTAGAGGGAAGGGAACCAGTGGTGCCAATGACCCCGGCCGTGGATGGATTTGAAGACACTGGGTCAGGCTGGGGGCTGCCGGGGCGAGGTTCGATGCCGCAGCCCCATCGCCGATGTGCACCCCCCATGCAGCTGCAACTCCTAATGCTGCGCCTGCCTCCCCTGCTCCCGTTGATGTCCCTGCACCGAAGGAGACTGCCGCCTGCGGCTCCAAAGCCTTCACAGCATGCCTACCAATGCTGCCGTGAAGCTCTCCTTCCCTGCTGCACTAAGTATCGATGGATCTAAGGGAAGCCCTGGCGCTGCCTGCCTTACGCCTGCTGCCCCCCTGCCGCCTCGCCTGTGCGGACCACCTGTGATGCCACCCAACACCTAAAAGCTCTTGTCCTGTCGCGCAACCGTCCCCTCTTTAATGCCGCGGGTTTCTTACCCGTCAGTGGCTTCCCGGGGGGAAGTGACCTGGTTCGCCCTTCGCCCTGGTCTCCTTGACCCTGCCGATTCTGCAGGCGATATCCTATCAGCTACACCGCCCGCGTCCGCCTCGGCTTGAAGAAGGCGGAACTGCTCTGCCATTGATGCCATGCTGCTGTGGGTGGGGGGGGGGGGGGATGAATGCTCGCTTAACTGCACATGCTTAGCTAGGCCCCGAGCTATTCTGGCGCTGCGGTGTGCGCTTGCCAAACTGTTCTAGGCTTAGAGCAACTACGCAGTCCCCCACAGCTGCCACAGATCCTATAGGGGGGGGGGGGGAGAGAACGAAGATCACTACTGAAATAAATAAGAGACATGCCACTATTATCATCAGAGCAGTGATTCACCGCGCGGCTTGGAATGGGATAAGCGGCGATGGCGTGCCGCGAACAACATGTCTAACTGCCCATATATAGCCAAAAAACACCAGCTTATGTGCCGATATCCCCACCTATACATCGGTATCCACACCTATGCAACATATAAACATACATACTGTACCCACCCATATCACATATGTACATACACGCACCAACGTACGCATATCCTTGAGTTAATATATCCCCTATAAAATATGCATCCATATGTGTACACACACACACACACACACCTACCTATGAACACACATCCACATATATAAATACCCACATCTACTTCACTGCTGACACATGAATCCACCTCTATCCCCTAAATAAATCCCTATATAGCTTTACCCATCTCTACCCAGTGCACCCCTCGTCGCACCCAAGTGCAAACATTCCCAACGACCCCACAGGGGTGGAAGGGGAGACCGCGGGAGCAGCCGCCTCTCCAGGCCGCTCCACGCCCCCTCCCCGGACCGCCGCTATGCGCTTTTAACTCCACCGTGAGAGCCCACGTGGAGGAGCGCAAGCACCGCATGCCCCTTGGCTGCGGGAAACTCCGTAGTGACCGGGAGGGGGACAGGACCGTGTGCCGCATGTTACATGCAGGCCGACCGCGACGGGCAACTGGCCCCACTCCTACCCGGCACTGCCTGTGCGGGTCGCGTGCTTCAGCCGGACTCCACTCCCCGCACCCAAACCCCCCTGCCCGAGACCACTAATCCACGCCGGGCGTCCGCCGCGACCCCAAAGGGGTAGGAGGGGGCCTCTGCCCCACGCTACGCTCCCAATCGGGAGAAGGAAGGCCCCCCCTCGGGGGAGAAGCTGTACACACGTGGCCTCGGGTCCAGGAAAATGCAGCGAGAGCTCCAAAGAAATTAGCTGGCGGATGGCAAAGAGGACATGCCCCCGCTAGCTTGGCCTTAAAAAGGAGGCCATTGTTGGCTCCTTCCCTGGATCGGGGAGGGCGGTGCGGGGGGGGGCAGAGGGGGGAAGGCCGCCCCCCCCCCCCTGGTCATGAAACCCCCCCGCCTATGGCTGAGGGGGGGGGTCGCTTTACAATAGGCGCCAACTAAATAGGGCACATTCCTTACCTGAAAATAAACAGGGACAGGATCCTCTTAATATACATATGATATCTATACACAAACATTTTCAGGACTCACAGTGAGGCCCTCTGCCAGAATGCTGAAGAACAGTGGGTGGAGAGAGAGACACACACACACACACACACACACACACACACAGTGACATCACAGGTCACAAGACCTGCAAGGGAATATTGTGCTGCAAGCCCCAATGGCAGCCAAATACAAAGTTCTTCACTCACATGCTATTATTCTCATCTCTGCTGTTCCACACATGTGATCTGGATGACTCACAGAGTAATACCCAAGTATAGTACCAACTACAGTCTCATGGTGGGACTGGTGCAGACATTTTGCAGTTTTGAGTCGGTTTCAGATACTTCAAATAAACACCTCGAAAATACTACTATGCTACTAATACTGATAGTTATTTACACCTTTAGAATTGTAATACTCCTAATTTATCACAGAAAAATAAAAAAATGTTAAAATATTCTGCTTAATGTAAGTGCTTCTGCAAAATGACCCTGGCATTACATTGGAACATAAATGCATTTAAGAGTAAAGAAAAGAATATGATGGCCATCATAAGTCCCTCCCCCCAATCCAAGGAGGCACTTCATGCTTTTGGGAACGACAATTCAAGAGAGATAAAGATATATATCCTAGGAGTTTAACTCATGTAAGTTAGTACTGTACAGGCATACCCCGCTTTAAGGACACTCACTTTAAGTACACTCGCGAGTAAGTACATGTCGCCCAATAGGCAAACGGCAGCTCACGCATGCGCCTGTCAGCACGTCCTGAACAGCAATACCATCTCCCTACCTGTACCGAAGCTGTGCGCAAGCGGGGAGACTATAGAGCCCGTTACAAATGTGTTATTTACATCAGTTATGACCGTATATAACGATTGCAGTACAGTATATGCATCGATAAGTGGCAAAAAAGTACTGCTTGATTTTAAGTACATTTTTGCTTTACATACATGCTCCGGTCCCATTGCGTACGTTAATGCGGGGTATGCCTGTATCTTGCACCCAGAGTACGTCCATGCTTTTTGGTGTTAAAACCCATGACCCTCCCGGCCACTCACTATTTCAAACGCTCATACCTCACAAACAGAGCATCAGATGTTAAAAATAAAAACAGCGTTGGAAAGGGCAAGAAGAGATCTTGGAGTTGAAAACAAAAAATGGCAAATCAGCACAAACTGCGGCTTCAAACTGAACAATAGAAAGGCTTCTGTTTTTTAACCATCGGCATTAGCATGGTCACTTGGCTCGAGTTAGAAGTGACTGCAAAACATTTTGCTTGTTTCTGCTGATGCAGATTGGTCATTTTCCAAATGGAGAAACAGAAAATGGCATTTCAAGAGCTCATGAAGCGCTGAACTGCACTGCACATGGCCATGTCCACACGTTCTATTTTTAAGAGAAGCTGTTCAAATTCAGCCATCAAGTGTGTGATTTACATTAAAAAAAAAAAAAAAAAAACACACACACACACACACACACACACACACACGTTTTTGTTTGAAAATGACATAGAAGGAACCTTATCTACCTGATTGAACAAAAGTAAAACGCTACTCAAACCCAACACTGCTCCAGAAATGTATTGAAATAGATTACTTCAAACCAATGATGTTCACCACTGCACTTTTACTATTCAAACATATCCCCTCCTATAAATCCCAACCCCACAGGTTGTCACTTCTATTCAGAAATACACAAAGAAACCGCACAATTGGGGGGGGTGGGGGGGAGAATACAAATATTTAAATAACATGCCGTTTTTCAGTTTCACCCAGTACATCTGGAGGTAAACAGTGTGTTGACATCACCATGTTCTTAACAATAATTCATTTTAGTCGTTATTGCTACTTTTTATTTTTTTGTTATGATTTTTGAACTGTGCAATATTGTACAATTATACCGTTTGTGCACGCGGTGAAAGGAGGACTTCTAAACAGAAGTCAGTGTTTGAGACGTAGATATTAAGCTAGTGTATTTTAACAGATTACATTACCTCGAATGTATGGAGGGACCGAAACATCCACTTTTTCATCTTCCTACACCTGATCAGCTGGTCCAAAACAGACTACATTTGTACATTTACACTTACGATACCATTTGCCCCAAAAAACCGAGTCAGGGAAAAAAATGGAATTTGCTCTGTTTTTAAAGGAAAGTGTTAGGGGCGTGGCTGGGAAGCTCAATGGGGTGGACGCGTGTCCGATTGGCTCTGTCAGACCATAAAGGAAAGTGTTGTCCAGTAGTAATTTTGTGATTATGGAACAGGGTTATGAAATCCTTGATATATAAACAGAGTCCATACAAAAAATTCCCGAATTTGCAAATCACACACATTCCTGACATCTACGCAATAACCAACAAAAACACTCGCATGAGGTGTCCCTAGTAACATTGTAAGATCCTTGGAGTTTTAAAGGGGGTCACCACGCGATTTGTGGCATTTTGATTCAGCCACTTAAAATCTTACTACATAAAAACTAGAATAGAAATACAGAATGTGACAGCCCGTACTGCCCTAAGAATAGAAAAAAAAAATTGCAAGCAATGTTCCTTTGGTCTATGGATAATACCATATGTGGGCAATTAGTAGTATAACATTACTGCTAAAAGCACGTTGGAATGCCAACTTTATACAACCATATGACACCAATACTGTCATTATTTTATGCAAAATAAGTATGAAACAAATTCACTTATTTAAATATGGAAAGAAACACACCCACCTCGCCCACCCCCCCCCCCCCCTTCCCCTCCTCACAAGGGAATAGAGATCACAGGGTTCTGGTTTGCACAAAAATCTCAAAAAACAAATCCAAAACATGACATCCTGAGCAAAAAACAATTGCAAGCTAAGAGATACCCTTTTTCCATTGCACTATCCAAACATTAATTGAATATAAGGAAAAAGACAAAACCCTTATAAAAATAAAAAAAAATTAAAACCCAACACATTTCTAAATACACCATCATATTCTATTAGATTGATCAGTCTGCAAAGGATATCCATGATATTTTCTCTGAAACCAGTAATCAACACGGTTTAAAATTCCCATTCAAATGATTCCTATGAATAGAGAAGCAGGCTGATTTGTGGAGTGATGTATGTGCACCCGTGTATGAATAAATCGCAAATAAAAATAGCACTTGCGGGCACATTGACGTCTCAGACAGGTGTAAATGAAGAGCCAGTCTGTGCTTTGTAATGATTAAGCCATGCCCTTCCTAAAAATGTAACCTATCACCCAGATACTGAACTGGGTCAGTGTTTGGCAAACATCAAATGACCAAAGGAACAGATAAATACACCGCATGGAGGGAGGGGAAAAAAAAAAAAAAGCCACGTTTTGTATGCTGATAACAGCAGCGTCAAGTCTGCCAACTGTTTGTTATTTACAATGTATTTCATTCACTCCCTTCAGGACAGAAAATCAACACAAATGCATTGCTGCTCGAAGTTCTGCCGCCTGCAAAACAACTTCTTTCGAGGTACGAAATTAGTACAAAGCCAGACAAGTCAATGACTAGATGTGTGTCAGTGCCAGGACATGCTTAGTGTGTGAGCAATTACTGGCCATATCCCAAACTCATCAAAATGATCTGGTCGGAAACAAAAAAGGAGGGGAAAAAAAAAAAAAGAGAAGGATTCCCGAGTCAGTTTGCTTAATGTAAAATTGACTGCCCCAGACACCTTTTATTGCTAACTGCACGCATCATTAAATTAACATACATACATACATATTATTAAAAGTTAAAATGTATGCGCGATAGACAGACATAATATATATATATATATTATATATATATATATATATATATATATATATATATATATATATATATATTATTTTTTTACCCACCATAACCTTAATAAGTGTGGTGATTACCGACTCTTCTCATTTGAGCAAATGCCAGCAACCAACCTCACACTGATGATACCCATCAAGGTTGAAACTTGTCTGTGAGTGGGTTACTGGCTTTGCATCTCCCAAGCCCTTGCTTAAAAGCTGTGTTTAAAGCAGCATGCATTGGCTTAAGGGTCGCTCTGTAATTGGCGCTTGAGATAAAAGGTGGCACTGTGTGCTCATTTGCATGTCATTTCCCAGAATCCCTTGCTGCAGTGGAAGTGCTGTGTGCTGGGTGATAATGGTGAAAGACAGGGTTGCAGACCTGTCTAAGACATGCAAATGAATATACAGGAATATTTACAGTTGCTTTATGCTTTACTGTGGAGGGTTTTAGTCACTTTTTTTACCCACCATAACACATATACATATACGTTTTTTTCTTTACCAGTTAGGCGCTCGCTATAGGAGAACCTAGGCTTCATCCCGCTCCAAGATGGTATTTAGATACGTATACTACAGTATTTTAATATCCTTCAATTAGCTTGCTGTAGTAGGAAACGTAACATACCCAGGCTTTCTCCTGGCCTGACAAGCTACATAGTAACATGAAGACATGAACACGTGCTCTGAAGTTCACAGATGCCGAGTGACCATATTAGTCCAGTGTCACTTGTAGCCTGTAAAGCCAATGTTCAACAATACGTAGTAACCATACTGCTGGTTTATAACCTGCAAACAATACAAGTTTATTTTGAAAAAAATAATTATACACACTCTATTTAAGTTATAGTGGGTGAAAAGTTGACTAAAAACCCTCCACTGTATAGCATATAAAAATATTACGTGTGAGCACATTCACATGTCTTAGGCCGCACTTATAATGCCGGCGACATCGCCCGAAAACAAACGTATTTCCGCCGCGTTCGCTTTAAGTAAGTGCGACGGCGACAATGCACCGTTGCGAAAACTGGTAGCCGCCAAAATTTGATTTTTCCAAGGGCTGTCGCCTCATGTGACGGCCCTTGAACCAATCAAATTCCCGGAAACCCACGCCGCCGCGCGAAATATAACTTCTGCCTGTGGCGACGGGTGATGTCACCCGTCGTGTCGCCATCGACGGCACAAAAAGCGCAGCCTTAGACAGGTCTGCAACCTTGAGGTCTTGAGACAAAAAGGTGGCACGGTGTGCTCATTTGCATGTCATTTCCCAGAATCCCTTGCTGCAGTGAAAGCGCTGTATGCTAGGTGATAATGGTTGAAAGGCAGGGGTGCAGACCTGTCTAAGACATGTGAATGTGCTCACAAGTATAAAAAAAAAAATTTAAAACACACACACACACACACACACACACACACGAGTATGCAAACGAATAAAGGTCCTGATTATTAATTAAACAGAGAGGAACAGTCAAATATAGAAATTACATTGCTTCCAAAAGGATAATGACCCTAACACACCAAATGAGTACTGTTTCACAATATTGATTTAACCCCATCTCACATCTACGTATTATTGTGATTAAATATTGAGATGAACATTGCACGTAAATAAAATAGTTTAGACCCAAGAAAAGATGCAACATGTAAATGGAGAATTGTCAATATTGAAACTACTTCTAGATTTCAATATTTTGAAAACCAAACAATAAAACTGGAGGCACTGCGGTAGTTTAGTTACCACTGAAGAGACACTTGAACACTAACCTACTCAATACATTTACAAGTACAGGCAGTCCTCGGGTTATCCAACACAACGCGTTCTTGGAAACAGTGTTGGATAGCGGGTAGTTGCAACGTGAAATCCATTCTTTGCCCATTGCTATGTATTATAAAGAGTCGGATATATAAAAGTTGGTAAAAGTCGGATAAGGCATTTTGGCGGCAGAAAACTGCACATTAGTACATAGGTGTCGGGTATGCCCGGAAAGCGAGGACCACCTGTACTGTGATTAAAGAGGCACGGTAAAGACAAATTGAGCACCCATCTCCAACTTGAAGAATAAGTGGGAGAATTAGCAACTGTAAAGATAACACCTTCTATGCTCCCCTGTACAATGCTATTTGTTCCTTATAGTTCAAAGAGGCCAGAGCTAGTAATTTAGCACATACATGAGAAACTGGATGGGGCACAGCATGTTATAACAGTGGTTAGTGGGTGTTATTTTCCTAACATTATCTAGATATTGTGCTAGGTTATGCAGAGTAAGGTTTTAATTTTCACACTATTCAAGAGTCAATTTTTAGAAGCTGCCATTGCGACTGCACGTGTCGGCTACTTGTGCCATGAATGACCCACAATGTACATAACCAAATGCTGCGTTTACCCACTTTGGTGATCATTCGGAGTGAGCAGGAAGCTGGACAATAAATACAGGTTTCTTATTTCTCCTGGACAGGACACACAGAATCTCTGGTAACTAAATAACTATTTATATAGTGCTTTACTCCCAATGAAAACATTTCAGTTACACGCAGGGAAAAAGAAGAAAACATTGAAATTAATATAAAATCGAGACCAAACAAGGAAAAAATACAACACAGGATGGGACAGTACTGTAATTAAATCCCAGACAGGTTGTGATTCATTAATTAAATGCCTGGGTAAACAGGTAGGTCTTGAGCCTGTTTGTATAACTTTCCAGAGACGGGGCCTCTCAAACGCTACGAGGCAGAGAGTGGGAACAGGCAAAAATACGTGGCTAAAAGCTCTGGCCTCCAAAGGAAGTTAAGGAGATTCTGGGAATTGTTCATCTGCAGATCGAAGTGAGCGACTGGGAGTGTAGGGAACTAGAAGCTCTTTCAGATAGCTGGGACCAGGGCCATGTAGTGCTTTGAATGTCAGCATGTCAATCTTGAAATAAATTCATCATTTTACAGGCAGCCAGCAGAGAACGGAAAACAGGTGTTGTGTCAAGAACGGGTCAGGTTAGCAACCTGGCTGCAGTATTCTGCACCAGCTCTTTCCTGAAGATCCAGGATGAGTGCATTGCAGTAGACCAGGCGAGAGGACTCAAAGGTCTATCTAAGCATAGTAAGATCCTCCAAAGGGGGGGGGGGGGGAATGGGGATGAAGATTTAATCATGGCTGACACGTGATGCTTACGGGTCAAGCCTCAGTCAATAACGATACCAAGATTGCACAAACAGAGTTCAGCAGCTGGGATCCCCAAAGCTTAAGGTCAGTTAGTTGACATAGCTGTAGTCTTGTTGCCTTCCGACAGCGCGCCTCCAGCACAAGCACTTCTGTCCATCACGATTCCACCTCAACCAACTAGAACTAATCCACTTTAGCTCAGATAAACATCTATTGATGACTGATAATTAGTCCTTACTGCCTGGTTCAAAGGACAAGTAGAGTTCAACGTCATCTGCATAGTAGTGATAACCTATCCAGGGGTGAGCAAACTCCAAGTCTCGCCCCCCCCATGCCTCTTGCCTGCTCGCCGGTCTCACCTCTTTGGCATCATGCGACATCACATTGTCGCATTATCATGGTGACGTGTCATCAGGAGAAGCAAGAGAGAAGGTAAGAGGCCTTGCATGCTCCCCCAGCAATTTAAATGTTGTTGGGAAGAGTACAGGGCCTCTGAAAGCGCAGCGACCCCCTTAGGATCCGGCCACGCTGATTCACGTCACCAACTCTAAACATGAGCGCTGGGCTATCCTTCAATTTGCGAGCGGGGGGGTGGGCGTGGTGTTTAAGGGACGGGGCATGTAATTGGCTGGATCGGGGCATGTTATTGAAGGAACTATTGTGACGTCACTTTGTTAGCATAACAATCCAAACAGCTATGGAGCCACTCCACTCGGGGGACAAAACACTGTAGTGAATATGGAATTTCATGGTGGCTAGAAGACGAGGAGCTGCCGGTAGCAGCTCCGGATGTTTAAATGTCCTGGTCACGCGGGCCAATAGGAAGCCGCAAAGGATAACGTCACGGCTTCCTATTAGCCCGCGTGACATTTAAAACCGCCATTATGCTCGCCGACAAGCCTTGCTTCTACCGGCAACCCCTAAGAAGGTACATATATCGCAGGAATAAGGGGGTCCCCGGAGCTGTAATTGAGACGGTTCAGCTCCAGAGAGCCCCTGCTTCAATACTATTAAAAAGCAGTAGTCCGCGCTGTTAGCCTTTCTCCCCCCCCCCCCACTTTGAGATTTCTTCTTGCACTTTCCAAAGCAGTTTTCATGTGTTCAAATTGGAGGATACGGTCAGGAGAAAAATAAAAAAAATCGTTGGAAACATTAGATTTCGGGAAAGCACACCACCGTTTAAAGGTTACCACGGTAGCTCAGAAGTTAGAAATGAAGAAATTAGTGGTATTTAACAACACATCCCCACCACCTCATCTCCTCCTTTTTTATCCTCTCTCTCTCTTTCGCGCATTTCCCACCCCCCTCCCCTTTCCTCTCCTGGTATCTTACCTGTGCAGGCAGGGACAGCGTGGAACAGTCTTCTCCCACATGCAAAGCGGAGAGGAAACTACATTTCCCAGGATGCAAAAAGGGGAGCTGTGCATGCTCCTTAATGATGTTGAGCCATCCCATTGGTTAGGCTTCTCCTTGTCTGGGAGGAGGGAGGAGGAGAGATGATGCCCGTTCCCCTGATTACCAGACGCTGCAGCCTGCGTCTGAATCAGAGGTAAGAGTGGGGCGTTGCACCCGGCTACCCTTCACACTCCCGCTGCCCCCGCATCTCCAGAGCGGGAAAATACATGTCTGGTATTACCGCTCATTTTTTTTTTTAACCGGACAGATCAGCAAAATACCGGTCTGTCCGGTTCAAAACCAGACACCTGGCAACCCTAGGAGGAACTGCCAGATACAGGGTCTTTGGACACAATTCGCGGTGTTTGCTTGTGACATCTTCTGCAACCCAGATGACGGCCCCAGCAGGAGACCAACATATTTGCCCCATGTTACCAAGCATACACAATGTTTGCCTTTTGCTTTCAAAAAGCGGTGCTCTTCTTTTGCATTTCTATTGTAGCTTCACCCATGAGTTGGGGGGTTATTAATTTCCTCACTACAGCCAATTTTTCTATTGAGAACAGGGATCATTTGAACGCGTCATAAGGATCTTGTAGTTTTAGTAGTGGTGCAGCTGTCAATACGATTGTCAGGGAGAGCAACACAAATGGTTGCGTAGATGAGTGGGTGGAAAGTAGATGGAGATCATTTTTACTACCACATAACAAGAATAAGCAGGAGTACATTTAAAAACAGTATCCACTTAATATGATTGCCAATTACTGAAGCCAGACAAAATTATCTGCACACCCACCATGACTCATTGGCTAAACTCCTGCACTACAACCAGTTTCAAGGATTCTGCCAGGGATCTCCTGGTTCAGCAGATAAAATGTTATGATCTCCAAGCACTTAAAAAAGGTGCAATCCCACAGCCTGACAGTTTAATTTCCTAGGAACCTCTGAATGGGGAGGGGTTTGTTAATCAAGTGTTTCTTGCAAGGTATCCCTTCCTGTCCAGAGAACCTATAGAGATAAGGGGAGGTGGGGGAGGGGAGTGTGACTCTGGCTGTAGGAGCACTTGCTGATTGCACAGTGACATCACATATGGGACCCCTTAAATGGAATTATTTCACTTTGGACCTAGGAGGGATTGGCCCTTTAAGCATCACATCTCTTCTTTGGGGCCTGTGGATGGGGAAATGTTTGTCATTCACCCTTATCACTGTGCTCAGACAGCCAGTAAAGATAAAAAGGGAAAGTGATCAGATGTAATCTCCTAAATGTGCCATTACAAATTAGTACACTTGGTTCTACAAGTGTCTGCGAAGGCGATATAGATACACACACATACATACACACACAAATGTAAATACAACTGTATGCTCATCTGCATGTCTTAGGCAGGTCTGCAACCCCGCCTTTCCCCATTATCACCCAGCACACAGCACTTCCACTGCAGCAAGGGATTCTGGGGAATGACATGCAAATGAGCACACAGTGCCACTTTTTGCTTCAAAAACCATTTTTAACATGGTTCCCTATAGGCGTAAGCTTGCTGCATGGTCACAGCCAGGGTTAAGGTGCATACCCAGAAAACCCACCCAGACAGGTTTTTTTTTAATTTATTTTTTATTGTAGCCCGGGTGGTGAAAAAGTGATTTCACCTCTAAAAACCGTGCTCATGGTCAAGTGAGACCAGGTGCGCAAAACTTGTGACTATAGGCTCCGGAGAGCTGCAAGTCCATGACATGGTCAGTCCTCTTCAGCCACGAGGGCCAGGAAAAGTCCTGATGTTACACCGACGTCGTCATCCGAAGAATCCGACGTCCATCCTGTTCCCTCCTAGTGCAGCAGACGCCGCAGGAGGGTCCAAGTCTTTAGGGCTTTCGGCTCACACCTACTCGCCCACCGCAGTCTTCTCCCGAGGGAATGGCGACCACCGACCAGCACACAGTCTTGCATTCTCCGAAGAAAATTAGGTGACTGATAACCCAAAAATAAAAAAAAACACAATCCATGGTGCGAGTGCTCCAGTGCGCTGTGCAATGCAGTGCAGGAAGTGCTCAGACGAAACAACAAAATGTGCACAAGTGCACGCCAGACTCGGAAGCCTGGCGGGTAAAAAAATAGTGACGAACCCCTCAGCGGAAGGCAATAAGGGGTGCCAGTGCAGAAAATGTAGGGGTGTGCAAATTTATCCGTGCAAAAGTCAAAGTGCGTGTGGCAACACTTGACTCCACCAGGTTAACCACTCCTGGGGTGCCGTGATAAAATAGCCCGGGCTACATATCCGCCTTCTCAGCCCATGACCAGACCAAGTGATGCAACTAGTGCCATCCTTCACAGGACAGACACTACACTTGATCTTAGCCAAAAGGACCTTTATGGGTCTCATCAGTGTGGGGTTTGTAAACTTGGTATGCAGAGAAGCTAAAGGATGGGGTTTACCATACTGAGTAAAGTTATGGTGAGTAAAAAAAGTGACAAAAACCCTCCACAGCAAAGCAAATATGCAAATGTAAATGCAACTGTATGCTCATCTGCATGTCTTAGGCAGGTCTTACCAAAAAAGGAAGATTGAAAGGATACAATGATTAAATGACTCCTACAAGATTATTACTCTTTTATTCTGTAAAAAATAACAGGGGAACTTAGAAAGAAGCAAAGTGACAAGGGGATTGAGTTCTGCAAATTAACAGGCCCTGCAAAATACAAGTAAAATCACAGACTCATCCTGTTACATATAATTATACCACAACTAGCATCAAGTGGATGACATCATGGAAATAAAGGGTGGGTGGTTCAGTCACATATACACATACCCAATTAAGAATATCACTTGTGAGCACATTCACATGTCTTAGGCGCTCTGGCAGCTTAAGGAAGGGGCTCGCGCACGCAGGCCTTAAAAAAAAAATATATACTAGTATGAGCGCTCATGGAGCGCAGGGCCGGTCACGTGAGCACAGCTCCGTGACGTCACTGCCGCCCCCCCCCCCCCCCCCCCCCCCGACGGCGCGCAAACTAAGGCCAGGAAAAGCACCCGCTTTCCCTCAGCGCGGCTGCAGTTACCATGGACTCAGCCTTAAACAGGTCTGCAACCCTGTCTTGCACCATTATCACCTAGATGTGTAGAACGCCAGTGCATCAGAAAGACAAGTCCTTAGTGTATTCGCAACATCTGCAGTTGAGAAGCTCCCAATAATCACCTTGAGAAAGGGCATAGAGCCCGAAACGCGTAGGTGGTTACTTGTTGGGTTTAGGGGGGACCTTTGTCCAATCTTTTAATGGCATAAATAAATCTTTGCTTCTGCTGCTGTGAGCCTCCTCCTGGTTTTCTTGGCAGTGCACTGCCGTTTTTTCTCCTGTTCCTGCTACCATTATCACCTAGCCAGTGCTTCCACTGCAGCAAGGTATTCTGGGAAATGACATGCAAATGAGCATAGTCCCATGCTGTGCTTAAAAGCTGTGTGAACGGCGATGCATCTGCTTAAATGGGCTCCATGTGTATGGATATTCCACACAAAAGGTGACATTGTGTGCTCATTTGCATGTCATTTCCCAGAATCCCTTGCTGCAGTGGGAGCCCTGTATGCTAGGTGATAAGACAGGTCTGCACCCTGCCTTTCAACCATTAAGACATGTGAATATGCTCACAAGTGATATTCTTTATTGGCTATATGCCAACGGTGCAGGTTTTTTGTTGCCTTTTTCACCCACCATAATGTACGTACACATTTTTTTTTTATTTCCCCCACAAAATAAATATATTATTATTTGTATATACTGTACTATCCCCAACTGAAACTTTTAAATAGGTACAAAGAAGATCACTATAATAAAACCATCCATACAGTTGTGTCTTTACTTGCAGAAGATCAAAAAATGTTAGATGAAAAAGTTGTTGGGTTGATGCATAGGATTAATGTACAAAAAAATAAAATCAAAAACAAAATAAAGGGGACTCTGATCTGTCGATTAATAGTGGGTCTTCTCAAATAAGGCCTCGTCGATGCGGCTGCGCACACACAAAGTACAGCCCTCTATGGGCTAGGCCCCAGTCGGCGTGTGCGCACACAGAATGCGCGATGGCGCGACCACGTGTAGTGAAGACGAAAGAAAGAATTTTGTCTTTCCGTGCGGCGACGGTGTCACATGGTTGACTGTCAACCAATGGTAGTGCAGATAGCTTGGACCAATGAGAGTGAAGTCTGGTATAGTAGTTCTTTGTGCTCCAACTCTGCATCTTAAAAAAAGGTGCACTAAGTATTAACAAGAATCTGGGCTTTAGTGAGGGGCCAAAACCAGTACCGTTTTTGTGTACTGGTGCTTCCAACTTCAAAAGGCCAGACCCATAATCATTAAGGTATGTCTCCTCCCTGATAACAGTAGATGCATTGCAGAATGTGCTACCTTTTAATCATATACATGCAGAAACTGGCGCATTCTAATGTGTGTCTAACCCCCCTCCCTTAATGCTCTATATTACTACTCCCAAATCACTCTAGCACAGATAGAGCAAAAATCTCCAAGAGCCACATCAGACCATTGAGCATATCAACTTTGTGAAATTAATAATATATCAATAATCAAATAAAGAGATCACATTCCCATGTCTAAGGCTTCGGTCCCAGTGCCTGCGCTGCACGTGCGCCTGTGAGGCTGGCGGCACGTGCAGCCGATTTCCCCGGTCTGCAAAGAGAGCTGCAGGGGGAAAGACAGGGGGCGTGACGGGGAGCCATGGGGGCGCGGCCATGACGTCACCCAGCAGGTCCGCCCTCATTGGCTGAAACGCCGGGGGCGTGGCCTAGCGCTCCGTCGCTAGTTCTCCTCAATTTTCTTGCAGGCTGGAAAAACACACCACCCAGCGCGGCAGCCCCCCCTCGCAGCGGGCCCGGCCCCATTGATGGGCGGCTCTTGTCCCTTCAGCGTCCACCACAGTAGCCAGTGGGGACCTGGCCAAAGACAGGTCTACAACCCTGCCTTTCACCATATCTCCTAGCATACAGTGCTTCCATTGCAGCAAGGGATTCTAGGATACGACATGCAAATGAGCACACCGTGGCACCTTCTGCCTGAAATCCATTTTTACATGGAAGCCTTATACGCTAATGTTCACCACATCCCATTGCGACCCCTAGACTGCGGCTAAAACTGGAGCATGCGCCGCCAGGCGGCCCGACGCTCGCACACCATGAAGAAAATATATACAAAATTATTTTTTTATTACCAACGTCGAAAACAAACAGGTCCAAACATGATCCTAAGTCAAGAAACAGAATACACCCATTCAGCTCTGTGACAGTGCCCTTCACGGAGAGTGCAGGAGGTGTCCAACGTTCTGCACATTGTAGAACACACATGGTTGCCCAATAAAAATGTAAAGCAGCAGTCCAGCTGACCACTATTTTTTTATTGATTTTTTTTACACCTTTCCAATTTGTTTATTTTATACATTTTTAATCTGATGCTTTTTACAGGAGAGAATAGCATTTGAAATATTACGGCTCAGATCCACAAAAGGGTGTTAGTAGCACGCCTCAGCGCCCGTTCAGATTAACAGTAGTAAAGGCATGCTAAAACGTCATGTGGATCTGGGCTTAAGTGTCTAGGAGGCTAAAATAGAGCTGTCCCTAGAACCCAGTGTACTGTCAAGGTTACCATGGTAACATTGGAAGATTGTTTTTTTTTTTTTTTTTTTTTTTTAAAGAGCAGGACTTTCTCATGAGCAAGATACCAACATTACACAAGTTGAACTTCCAGATGGGGCCACATTCATTTAACATTTGGGTACAAGAAAACTGCAAGTGAAAGGCAGCCTGACCACGGCTTCCCCATGCCCAAAAGCTCAGCAGACTAATTTCCCATCAGGATTAACACCGCTTCTGAATGGTACTCCTGCTGCGTTAATCCTACCGGGCCAGCACCAGTCTAAGGCCGAGTCCATACAAGGACAGGCCGCGCTGAGCCGTGCGGGCGCTGAGCCGTGCAGACGCTCCGCGCTGAGCCCCTGCATCCTCAATGGAGGATGCCTTGAGAGGGGGCTCACGCGAGCGTCCGCAGGCGTGCTCGGGTGCTGGATTTTTCAGCTGACAGCCAAGCTGTTTTTCAGAGCGCTATCGGCTGAAAACATCCAATCAGTGCGTAGCTGCGTCAACGTCACGGCGCCGTGACGTTGGCGGGTTTTAAAAGGTGGATAGAGAGGGTGCTAGGAATCAACTGCTCCTGCAACCCTCCTGGGAGGCCTAACCACCCACCCTGAGGACACATCCTTCACACACTCCCCCTTTACCACCAACAAAACGGGTACTGCTATTTAAAATCCTTCATTATATTGGCGGTTAGCGACTAAGGTCATGAAGTGCTTTTATTTTATTACATAGCATTGAAGCAGGGGGTCTCCGGAGCTGAGCCGCATTACTTTCTAGTCCAGAGACCCCCTGCTTCCTGAGGTACAGGCCCCAGTATCTCCTGCAAGTTTAAATGTCTGGTCACGTGGGCCATGACGCGGAAGATTTAAAACTTGCAGAGAGATACAGGCAACCGATACGGAGGCCTGTACCTCGGGAAGCAGGGAGTCCCCGGACCTGAAATTAATGCAGTTCAGCTCCAGAGACCCCTGCTTCAAGCCTATCTAAAAGATAAAATAAAAAAAACAGTGTGATCGCCTGCAAGAGCTGTGCAAAGAGGGACCACTTTCTTAGACCTCGGCCAGGGTGGCACTGAGCGGGCGGGCTCACGCTAGCTGCTCTGAAACACATTGAGGCATTGTGTGTGGCCAGCGTGAGCAAGCAAACTTGATTTTGCCGCTCACAAGCGCGTCACGTGAGCAGTTCACCCAATGAGGGCGAACCAGCTACATGACATAGTGGCCGCGCCCCCAGACGAGCACGCACCTAGCCGGCCACGAATCGCCGAGCGCATTGCACGAGCGTCAGCTCCATTCCTGGCCATGGCCTTATGCTCTCCCTGTGCAGCTCTTCCAGACTGGTGGCGGAAATGCAAGAGACCCGATTGGAGGTCTAGCTTTTTCCCCAGTAAGGATCTCCTTGCATTTACCTACCCAGAAAGTCTATTTCATGCATACGCACTCTTTTCAGTGTAGGAGAAAGTACTTGCATTTCGCTTAAGCTCGCAATCCTCCCGCTTGTTGCATGCCAAAGACCAATACACCAATTATTCTCTCTTGCCTAAATAATGGAAGACTGCATCTCAGTCAGAGCTAGTCTATTCTCTCATATCTCTGCCTGCCGCATGAAATGAACGTTATCCCTTCACCATCATTCAAAATCACTATTTACTACCAAGCAATCAAAACATTTAAGTGCACTTCCAACCATAATTTATTACCTCCTCCAAGCAGAAACCTTCTTTTCTCCACTCTACAGTCCTGTTATACGGTATATAAATGTATTTTCCCGTGCAGCTCTCCACTTACTGAATTATTATTGTCCAACCCCTATTCAATCACAAAATACTGTACCTAGACAACCTACAGTATTTGCAAATCTCAACAACAAAAAAACACCAGTTGCTGTATGTCCCAAAATGCTACCCCACCTGCTCCCAATCTATACTGTACAGGGGACATTTTTCCTCTTGTACTCTTGGCTAACTTATAAACATGCACTCCTAAGTAATCCTATAGTAACTATTCATCTCCATTTACACTGGGACTCCTGTCATCTTTCCATTTATGGCTGTACAATATTTCCTCGAACCGACAATGTCAACCCACATTAACCCTACACTGACAGTGAATGCTATACACGACAAAAAATAAATACAATTATATTTTCAAAAGACGGCGCTTCTAAGCCACGCAGGTTCCACCTTTAACTACATACATTGATTTACCAATAAAGTGCCCTTCTGAAGTCCCCGGACAGCACAGGGGACGATACACTAGTCTTCTTCTTACTATATATTTCTGAAAGCATTGTATGTGTCTGTCTGTACTGTGTTCCCTGTCCCTAGCAGCAATCTCATTGGTCCCTTGGCCTGCCCGCCCCCGCACACCTCTCATTGGCCTCACACACTCACCGCCCGCCCCCGCACACCTCTCATTGGCCTCTCACACCACTGCTTCAGGCCCCCTTGCAGCTCACCTTCCCCCCTCCCGGTGACCGTCACTCTCCCCCGTCACCCGGACCGCAGCTCACCTTCCCCCCTCCCTGTGGCCGTCACTACAGGCCCCGCACCATCCCCCTCCCGGTGGGCCTTAACTCCCGTCATACGGACAGGCCCTGCACCTTCCCTGCGTTTCCCGCCGGCTCGCGCTCACATGTGCAGAGAGGGGGCGCGTGCGCAGCGCTCACAGGCCCTGTACCTTCCACCCTCCCGGTGGCCGTCACACGGACAGGCCCTGCACCTTCCCTGCGGCTCTGCAGAGAGGGGGCGCGTGCGCAGCGCTCCCCGGACGGAGAGCAGAGAAGGGCCAGGCGCGCGACAATCGGAGGAGCGCGGGAGAGAGGAGCGGTGCTGTGAGTCCTGGCAGAGGTGAGGGGGCTGTGTGTGTGTGTGGGGGGGGAGGGGGGGACAGTGTGTGTGTGTGTGGGGGGGGAGGGGGGGGGACAGTGTGTGTGTGTGTGGGGGAGGGGGGGGACAGTGTGTGTGTGTGTGGGGGAGGGGGGGGACAGTGTGTGTGTGTGTGGGGGAGGGGGGGGGACAGTGTGTGTGTGTGTGGGGGAGGGGGGGGACAGTGTGTGTGTGTGTGGGGGAGGGGGGGGGACAGTGTGTGTGTGTGGGGGAGGGGGGGGGACAGTGTGTGTGTGTGTGGGGGAGGGGGGGGGACAGTGTGTGTGTGTGTGGGGGAGGGGGGGACAGTGTGTGTGTGTGGGGGAGGGGGGGACAGTGTGTGTGTGGGGGGGACAGTGTGTGTGGGGGGAGGGGGGACACAGTGTGTGTGTGGGGGGGAGGGGGGGACACAGTGTGTGTGTGGGGGGGAGGGGGGGACACAGTGTGTGTGTGTGTGGGGGGGAGGGGGGGACAGTGTGTGTGTGTGGGCGGGGGGGGACAGTGTGTGTGTGTGGGCGGGGGGGGACAGTGTGTGTGTGTGGGGGGGGGGGACAGTGTGTGGGGGACAGTGTGTGTGTGTGTGTGGGGGGGGGGGGGGGGGCAGTGTGACTCCCGGGCAACGCCGGGTCTCTCAGCTAGTTGGTTATGTAAAAAAAAAAAAAAAAAAAAAAAGTGAATATTTTTTGTTAGTTTCTAGGCAAATGTTTCATATTTCCTGCGTGTTAAACCAATCTTGAGTAAAAACAAAAAGTTCCTATACGTCAAATAAAGGACTGAAACTAATTATTATCCACCTTTGAACAACTCCAAGCAATCTATTATGTCAAGAATAAATACCATGATTTATATTTGAAACCTGGCTTACCATAAATACAGGAGGAGTGAGGCGCAGGATGGGATGGAAGTCAGGATACTGACAAGGATAGTACATCTGTACAATTGGTCAATAAATATGGAGCAGCAGCCTTCGTCACTTTACAAGATAACGGTCTTTTCAGTATACATGTTAACACTTTGCAACAAAAAGTCAGACAGTTTAGCACCAAGGTCCTGTGATCACTATTGCAACCAACATATGGACACTTCCACCTTTCAAGAAAGATCTTGGGGCCAGATTCATTAAAGGGTGCTACAGCTTTAAACACCCCTGAACTCACATTTAAAATAAAAAAAAGGGAGTAATCCACCCTAAATAAAATGCATCTTTTATACAGGATTGGAACTGGGGGTCTCCCAGAGCTGAACATCACTATTTTTCAGCTCAGGGGTCTCCTAGTTCTAGAGATACATACTGTTGAAGTTACCAGTATTACTTCCTGGTTTTAAAGAGGATTTAATATGCTGTCTGGTCAGAAGTTGCAATTGATGATGTTCCAGCTTCCCATTGGCCTATTTGGCAGCCATTTCGTTTCCACTGAGGGAGATTTAAACACAGTAACTTTACAGTTAAGTATCTCAGGAACCGGGCTGAAAATAATGTTAAAAAAGGAGGAACTACTCTTAAGTACATGCCAGTTAAGGCGTACTAAAGCTTAGCGCCCCTTAGTGAATCTGGGCCTTGGAGCGATACGGTAGCAGTCAACCCCAGTTACAAGCAAACATGTTAGACATTCAGCCGTGAACATCACAAGGGCCATTAGCAGAAAGGCCATAACACAACCTGATAAGAGCACTGGCAAAGGGCGGGGGCAGGAAGGAACCGGATAACGGGCAGGGACAGAAACAGGTAACGGGCAGCAAGAAATTGATAATGTGCAGGTACAGGAAGGGGATCTAAAAATCTGTGTTTCTTTACAGAGTATCAGTCATCTCTCAATCAGGCAGAACAGTGCAATAATGGTCATGGAAAGTTTATGGCGGTTTTGCTTTTCAGAACAAACCCGATGTTTGTTAGGATATGGAGACCTCTGTGTCTACAAGAACCCTTGTTTTGATACTTAAAAAAACAGATAATGTTGTACAGAAATCTCCCTCTGCAGCAGAGCAGTTCACCCTAGAGACAGAGACATAGATATCCTCCTGCTGCTTCTTTTGCCTGGGCCTTTCCAGTGTCAGTCCTGCTGGGTGCAGGCAGTAGAAAGGTTAATTCCTTCTTTAGGCTTGTGTGTGTATTACAGACTAGGACACAATTCTGGTATCCAAGGACAGGCCTAGCAACCACCAGAGAGTGTCAGCCTGAGAGATGGATACTGATTGGTTCATCCGAAAGCAGTGCTAGCAAATAAGTATTCAACCTGTTCTGATTGGGGGTTGGAACCTTCCCCCAATCTCAGGTTATCAATTCTGACACTCTCCTAAATTTAGGTAGTTAATTAGAAGTTATGTATGGAGTGTGATCCTGATCCCCTCCACCGGTAGAGTGGGGAGCCTCTTCCTCCCATCTCCTGGTGGGATGGAGGAAAGGGGCAACAGGCCTGAAAGGGGCTAAATGCCAGAGTCAGGGCTCTGACCAGGAAAAGGGAGAAAGGAGAGAAGCGGGATGCATCTGTGTTTGCTGTCTGCTAATCATCTATCTGCAATAAAGCCAGTTGTACCCAGCATCATTGTAATTACTGTCTGCTGCCTGCTGAGAAGAAAGATCAAGGTGTCAGCATGGCCCAGCCTCTGCCCCTGCAGAGAACCTGTGCTGAATGGAGGCGCTGCACCACTGATGAATAAGGTAACCTGCACCCCTGTCCTGGCTCTCCCCACACCATCGCGGAGCACTCAGCCCTCCTGTTCACCAACAGGTCACAGCCCAACACCCCTAGAAGTAGCTGGAGAAAGCATACCCACCCCAATCTCACTTAGGGCCTCATGCAGAGAGCATAGAATTTTAAAAATGGCGAATTTCATAAAAAGTAGCTTTTTTGGAGAGTTTTATTCTCCATATGCAGAAAAGTGCGAATTCTGCTATGTTTAACATGGATGCGTGTGGCGAGTTTAAATTGGCGAGATGCGCGCTTCAGAAACGTGTAAAAACAAATTCGCGCCTTTTTTTTCCCCTTTACTATAGGCGGCGAGCGCCATCTTGCCATATTTTCGTGGCGCGGCAAAAATGCGAGAATCGCGCCTTTTTTTGGCGCGAACAGCCGCTACTTGCCGTTCGCACCTCTCTGCATTCGGAGAGTTTTAAAAATGGCGCGATGGAGGTTCTCGCCAGCCGCGAGGCGAGTTTTAAACATAGAAATAAAAAAATGGCGCGTTTTTCGCAACTCGCCATTTTATGCCGTTTTCTGAGGGAAATTGAACAAAAAATGGCGAGTTTTGAAATAACGATGCTCTCTGCATGAGGCCCTTAGGGTGGGGGGAAAAGGGCTACATATAGTAAAAACAAAATCAATTAGGAAATGTAAACCATAGCCAGAAACTAACTCCTATAGCATCTTATCCCATTAGTTATACTTAGTGTAGAACCAGGTGAACCTGTTTGTCATTTTGAATTACCAGGTGTCTCATGAACCACTTAGCAAATAAAGGCCTTAATCTCATCTACCAAAAATTAAACAGCATGCACATTTAATACACAGAGATAGATATACACACTTTAAAACAAGAGGTAACAATGTATTACTTCCTGGTAAAACATTTTATAAATAAATATACAAAACACAGAACCCCAGCAAGCTCTTTTTGGAAACCCCTGAGCACCCACAAAATATATATATGTATATGTGTCAAAATGGAGTGCTATCGAGCGTGGCATATGTATACAACAGACGACAGAGAAGCCCAATGCTACATCCAACATGACAGAAATACACAGTAAAATACTTATATACTGTATTCTCTTGAAATAGGGTCATTTAGTTTAACCCTTTGGCCAAAGCGTTGTAAGCTTGCGAGCCACGTCAAGGCAGACACCTGTTCGCAAGTCCTAACACTACCAGATAAAATACTAATATACCTCTATTAGGATTAAAATTCTCATTTACCTCTATTAGGAGGGAGAAAGACCACAGTGGGTCAATAGCACTCCATTTTGACACATATATATATATATATATATATATATATATATATATATATATATATATATATATATATATATATATATATATATATATATATATATATATATATATATATATATATATATATATATATATATATATATATTTTCTGGGGGCTCAGGGGTTTCCAAAAAGAGCTTGCTGGGGTTCTGTGTTTTGTTAACCCATTCTCAGCTGTTCCAGCTGGTGGAGGTTAGTGGCTCCTCCTTCCCAGGTTTTAAGCCCGCCCCTCCCCACTTCCCTAGTTTGCAAGTTCCTCATTCTGCTGGATATAGACCCACTGTGGTCTTTCTCCCTCCTAATAGAGGTAAATGAGAATTTTAATCCTAATAGAGGTATATTAGTATTTTATCTGGTAGTGTTAGGACTTGCGAACAGGTGTCTGCCTTGACGTGGCTCGCAAGCTTACAACGCTTTGGCCAAAGGGTTAAACTAAATGACCCTATTTCAAGAGAATATATAAGTATTTTACTGTATTTCTGTCATGTTGGATGTAGCATTGGGCTTCTCTGTCGTCTGTTAAATAAATATACAGGCAGTCCTCGGTTATCCAACACAATGCGTTACTCAAAAAGGTGTTGGATAGCGAAACGTATCTAAACGAAACATGTTTTCCCAAAGGAACCGTTTAAATGAAAGGTTCCGTTCCTGAAAGCATTTTAATGCTAAAATACACAAAATATTTTACAGTATGCAGGCAATAAGATACGCAGCACACACACACATATATACACATATATATATATATATATATATATATATATATATAATGGTTATTGAGGCAAAAAGTGACACTGTGTGCTCATTTGCATGTCATTTCCCAGAATCCCTTGCTGCAGTGGAAGTGCTGTATGCTGGGTGATAATGGGGAAAGGCGGGGTTGCAGACCTGCCTAAGACATGCAGATGAGCATACAGTTATATTTGTGTGTATATATATATAATACACAAACAACTTTGCAAAGCGTTGCAAGAGCGTTGGATAAGCCGTTTTTGGCGTTGTAAAAATGAATATAGATAGGTATGCATTGCATAGCGTTGGATAAGCCATTCGTTGTAAAGCGAGGACTGCCTGTACTATACAATATGCTAGGACAAGAATTAAGAGGCGCTTTGCAGGACAGGTACATCTTTCTTAAAATCTGGGGTTCTAAACAAAAAGAAATAGTGATGCTCAATACCCCGTAATATCGTCAGACTATCTTCTAACCACTAGACAAAAACCATACTGTACCAGAAATATCCGTTACATCAAAATAAATTCTAATACAACTAAACCCAAAACAGATATTGGTGGGTATGGATCCAACACTAGGAGAGCCATAAAATGTACCAAATAAATTGTTTTTACAAGTATTGATTAATCCTGTCAGTGGTATCACTTTATGCCTAACCGTACTTTAACCCGCCACCAGTGCCATCTCTTGCCCCCAGTGCCATCTCTCTTGCCCACCATCACGCTTGCAAATCCTGGTGCCATGTTGCCTTACAATACATTACAAGCACTTATGATGACAAATCGAGACATAGCATTGGAATTGAAAAAAGTGGCAGATCAACTTTCCAATGATTTGGGTAGGACACTTTGCACCTGAGTAATGTGTGATGCTCAGCCCCCCTCACACCCACCCACCCTCGTGTCTTTAGACCGCATGCCTACCGTTTATGTGACAGTGATGCACAGCGTGTGCTCTCCTGGACTCACCTCAGAGCAGCTACCTCCTTGGGACCCCTAGCAGGAGAAGACGCCGAGATGCCTCTCTTACTGAAAAGCTTCTGCAGGAGGGTTGGGGCCATGACGCTAATCAGACATATCACACCTGGGATCCTCCCTTAACACGGCCTTATATGTGGAAAGAGCATGGTCACAGGGACAGGTGACAGCCCGCGAACAGCTGCAGCGTTTAACGCCATGGTTGAAAAGAAGTAGTATTATCTCCTGCATGGGGCCAGGGCTCATGTGACCGAAGAGGGCGGGGATGAGCCGGCGCTATCACCGCTCCCTGCGCTGGGAAGACAGGAGGAGGCGGGGTCCCGGGCAGCTTCTCTTCCCATCCGAACGCTCGCATGGAACGTCACAACAAAGCAGCGTTCTCCATTCGAATGTTCCGCAGCTTACAGCCCCCCGCAACTCCTCCTAGATGCCGCCACGTGGGGAGACTGCTATGGGCAAGTGGTGGGCGAGGAGACCCCGGCACTATGACGTCGTGGGCGTAGCTGGTGTGAAATGCTGTCTAATGTAGATGTGGAAACTCCTATCCATTGAGAAAGGGAGATCTCTTCCTTTTTTCCCCCATAGACATGTACTGGAAAAGGGGGGTACTTCTTAGGAAGTAAAATGATCTATATATTTATGTATACTGGGAAATATGATCATCTACATGTAAAAAGGAGTTTTTCTGTATTTGCTTATGGCTAAAGATAGTGAGGTGTGTGTTTTTTTTTTTTTTTTTTTTTTTATGTTGGGCTTTGGACACCAGAGGGGAAATAAAGGAAGATTAAGTCATGCACTTGCAGATTTGCAAATAGAAATGCCAGTCTTGGCAGCACCACGCATTTCTGCTGCCCTCTTCCTATCAAGTATATTTCCAGTTGTAATCAGTTAATATTTACTAAGGTCGGTGTAATATTACTTTCAATACAAACAGCTTGATTTCAATATGTAAGTCTTGTTCCTTTTCACATCATTATACAGTAGTGTACACACATCATTCATTTGTTTTGTCTGCTCCACCTCTTGATTTAAATGGGTGATTCCTCCTAAGACCAAAATGTACTAGTAGCAATGACATTTGTTACATAAGGGCGCTTGATACCTCTTTCTACCAAAATCGGCCATGTACTATGTATGTATGTGTACAGAGAGACACTGGTTTTTGGCTACCTGTCTGCCCTCTCTAGCAGTAAATCCTGTTAAGAACAGGCCTGCTAGGATCCATCATGGGTTCTCCACAGTCACAGCAGTACCCTTGAGTGACAAGAGAGGAGGTGGAACTAGGCCTTGGTTCTCCCCAATCATGGGTCAGACCTGGTGCCCTCCTCTTACTGTACTTATGGGAGTTGCAACCCAAATTTAGTTAGTGCCTCTCCCCACTTGAGAGAGGCAGGTCACACACAGGTTTCCTGCATATTGGGCTTTCCTGTTCCTCTTCTCTTTGGGGGAGAGTGAGTGTGTACCTTTCCCTGACTCTATCAGGGTCAGGGAAGAGCAAGGACTTCTGCAGGGTCCCTTGACCCGTAGTGTAGGTCCAGGGACCATCTTCACAGCTGGATAACAGCGACTGTATTGGGCAGAAGCCTGCGGTGACTGTGGCTGAACAGAATAAACCTGTTCCAGCTATTCATACCTCCTGCCTGGTGTGTAATCTTTATGGGGAAGGAGAGGGGATTGTGTTCTACATTAGGAGTTATCCTGCATACATCTGGAGCCTGTGGCAGATGGAGGCGCTGTACCACTAGAGATCAATGTCTGGTATGTACCCAGAAGCCGGTCCTGGGTTCCCAAAAACATTGGCACACAACTTAGCAATTCTATGAGCCTACAGGTAGCATGCACCAAACACCTGGTAACAGGGGAATCTCCCATAGGGTGGGGGAAATGTGTGTGTGTGTGTGTGTGTGTGTGTGTGTGTGTGTGTGTGTATATATATATAACATCTCAAATGGAAATATTACTGTGTGCTCATTTGCATGTCATGCAAATGAGCACACAGTGCCACCTTTTGCTTCAAATCCATTTTGACATGGACACCTTAAACTTATGCTTGCTGCATTGCACAACTTTTCAGCACAGCCTGGGTTAAAATGCATAGCCTGTAAACCTACCCACAGACAGCTGTTTCGACACATATATATATATATATATATATATATATATATATATATATATATATATATATATATATATAATCTCTCTTAGGTATGTTTCCATACAAAGGTTCAGCTGTAACAGGGTTGCTAAGCAAGGAGGAGAGACAGGCTACGGCCCCAGTGACGGCTCCTGCACGCGCGCCTGGCGGCGCGTGCATGGGTGCTAGCTGCCGTCTGTGCTGGAGCTGCAGGGGGAAAGAAAAGGTTGCGACGGGGAGTGGGGCGTGGCCATAACATCACGCGACTAGTTTGCATAATACTTTGTCGAGAATCCTTTGCAGTCAATGACTGCTTGAAGTCTGGAACGCATGGACATCACCAAACGCTGGGTTTCCTCCTTTGTGATGCTTTGCCAGGCCCTTACTGCAGCTGTCTTCAGTTGTTGTTTGTTCGTGGGTCTTTCTGCCTTAAGTTTTGTCTTCAGCAAGTGAAATGCATGCTCGATCGGGTTGAGATCAGGTGATTGACTCGGCCATTGCAGAATATTCTACTTCTTTGCCTTAAAAAACTCCTGGGTTGCTTTCGCAGTATGTTTTAGGTCATTGTCCATCTGTAAAGTGAAGCGCCGTCCAATCAACTTCGCTGTACAGTGGCGGCAGATCTGAGTCTAAGTCGGCTAGATCCGCGGCTTTCAGATTATCCCGGTTAGGTGCGATTTTTTTTGTCGTTTTCGCCCGGAGTGAACTGCGTTATTTTCGCGCTCGTGATATTAGCGTTTTATTCTCGCTGTCTGCAATACTGCAATGCCATGTAAAAACTCAGGGGGGCGTTTGCGAGCTGTTGTCTTTGAAGTCAATACCTTCGCGGTTCAACCTACGTCAGTACACAGTCTGTGTGTGCGCGCGCAGTAATTGTAAATTTGCATATTTAAAGTATACATGCATTTGCAGTGCTGTGCTGCTGTACAGTATGTCTCATTTGAAAATTGTTGAAACGCATAGGCGTGTACAGTACTGTAACAGTGTCACATTTCTGCATATACAGCGCTCTCCCCTCGCTCAGGATAATTAACTGCACTGCAGGGTATTTCAACTTCTTATCTTCTGTGCAATGCAGTACATCTCTCCCACACCATTCCTTTGAACGTGTGTCTGGTTTCAATCACATTCCTGCTTGACAGCAGGAATTTACTGCGCATGCGCCTGTAACTTCGCCCACCACTGCTTGCTTGCCTGAGTGAGTGACCCAAAAAAAATGTGAAAATTTTTTTTTATTGTAATTTTTTTTTTCTCCACAAGCCTGCTAAAACCATCTTACTGTATTACGATATTCAATCTGTGCTGTAGCTTTTGACTGCGACCCCGTGCGTTTGACTGCACATGGTTGATTTGTGTGCTTTTTATGTTCTGTATTTGGGGGTGTATTATTAAGATGAACTGCCTTTTGAAATTAAAGTATGTCTTTAGCTTTGAACTTCATGCAGCTGTACCCTGTAGCCCCCTCACCCACGAACGCTAGCTCAAGGATTTGAAATTCCACGGAGTCGTTAATTTTCTGAATCTTGCCATTGTGTTCTTAATCCGTCCATAGCCGAGCTACAAAGCCTCACTGCGCCTGCGTGTAATTCTCTTTGAGATGGGAATTTTGAGGCTTTGTTTACGGCAACGCTTTGGAAAATCCCTTCTCGAATTTGATTTGCACAGAGCATCACCTCTCTATGCGCCTGTGTGTAATCCTCTTTCAGATGGGAGCTAGTTTATTCCTGCTCATGCGCCTGTAACTTTTAACTGTTATTTTATCCACAAGCCTGCAAAAACAATCTTGATATTACGATATTAAATCTGTGTGTTTGCCTGCACATGGTTGTTATGTGTGCTTTTTATGTACTGTATTTGGGGGGTGTAGGGATCAAATTACAGTATTATGATGAACTACCTTTTGAAATTACTGTACTCTACAGTACAGTATGTTATTTCTTTGAACTGCTGCACGACTAATCCTTCATCCCTCCCCCACACACACACAAACTCTTATCGACAGACACCTCCACAGAGTCATTAATTTTCTGAAGTTAGTTAGTCATTGTGTTTTTAATCTGTCCCTAGCCGAGCGTCAATCGCCTCACTGCGCCTGCGTGTACTCTAATCCTTTTAGAGATGGGAGCTTGCTGCTTACTGCGCATGAGTCACCCAACCCCCTCTCTCCACAGAGTCGTTAATTTTCTGAATATTGCCATTGTGTAATCCTCTTTAAGATGGGAGCTAGCTGATTACTGCACATGATTCCCCCCTCCCCCCAACCCTTTGGGGCTTAGTTTACGGTAACACTTTGGAAAATCCCTTCTCGATTTTGAAATGTAAATCTTATTTGCACAGCATTGTGAGAATTGAGAGTTAAAAAAACCATTAACTGATTCATGTTGTTTTGTCATTCATTCTTATTCATTGGTGTACTGAAGGGGTGGGGGGGGGTTGTGGTTGTTGTCAATTATTATGATTAGCAGGAATGTGAATAAATATTCATTTTATTTTATCAGGAACCAAAAAATACAAATATAAAAATAATCATGAATATTACACAATGCTGTCTTTATTAAGTTCTTCTGGCAGGTTGAAATTGGATAAACATTTAGAAAACATTTGTAAAACATGGGGAAACATGAATAATGCACATTTATAAGAATATTATTTAATAATATATACTGTAATGTATAATATATATATATATATATATATATATATATATATATATATATGTTATATTATTTTTTCCATCTTTATCTTGTTCCTCATTCTGTGTACAGTACAGTAGTTCATTGAGAGAGGAGAGGTTTTGTGTATATCATTACTGCTGTTTATATACTGTACATTTGACTGTACAAGCAGATTAGACTGGACACAACACCCCACATCCCCCAGGCCACCCTTTTTCCTGAAATGACAAGAAAACAAAAAATTAGTGCAGTTATGTGCATACTGTATTATGGCATTGTGTGATGTGTAGTACTACTGTACATGGCTGGTGCTGCTTTCTCTGGAAAGAAAAAAATTGAGCAGTTAGTAGGCAGTTACTGTAGTACTGTCAAACTAGTCTATACTGGAACTACTGTATACTCTGACTACTGTTAAATACTATGTACTGTAACCTGATGGCTGGTGCTGCTCTCTCTGTAAAGAAAAAACTGTAACTACTGTATACTCTGACTATTGGGAAAGAAAAAAGCTGTGCCATACTTACCTGTATCATACAATACTTACAATACTACAGCACAGTACTACTTTAATGATGCTTGTCCATTACGCGCGATCACAATGGGCAACACAGTGGCAATATGGTCAATATATTTATTGCAGCGTTCCACGGTGAGTACATCGTTCCAAAAACTCATTATGCCTTTCAACAACTCGTCCTTTTTGGAGGGTTTCGCCACTTTCCGGATATGGTCCTTCAGCTGATACCAGACCATTTCGATCGGATTGAAGTCTGGCGATCTGTCATTGGAAAAATGGACAATTAGTTTAAGAGATACAGTAAAAACAGTGGGAAAAAAATGAGACACGGTTACCGCACTTACTCCGCTGGCGTCTTCACCCAGTTGATACCGCGCTCAAGGATATGCGCTGTTGACGCGTGTGCTTCGGATCGTTGTCCTGATAGAAGCGGTGACCATTCGGGAACTCGCGTGTGATGTATTGCACTATCTCAGGGACAATGTTGTCTTGGAAGAAAGCTTTATTCATGATTCCTATAGCAAGAAAAGAAAAGTGCTCAAAAAACTGCACAATAGTACAGTACAGTGCATACAGTAAGGCTACACTAGTAAAGTACAGTGCATAAGGCTACATTATATTTCATATATTTTACCTTCAAAGATGACAATGTATCCTGGTCCACGCCTAGAGATGGCACCCCACACATGCAGCTTCACGGGGTGTTTTGGCCGCGGCTTCAAAGATATGCGGCCTTTTTTGTGGAACGCAAAGCTTGCAAATCTCTCCAGCGACACAGTAGACTCGTCAGTGAAGATGCAATCCTGGAAAGTTTCCCCACTGTCCATCCATGCCTGGGCCTGGACCACTCTTTTGATTTTGTTTGCGTCCCTTATCATGGGGTACGCTCTGTAATGACAAGGAATAAATAATTTTAGCGGTACAGTACAGTTTCCTAAACAACACTTTTACCTCCTGTACTGTCCAGTACTAACCTCACACGTCCATATTTCCATCCAATGCTGCGTCTCATCTTCTTTATGCTGGTCTCGGATACAGTGAGATTGTGATTTGCATGCAGAGTGTATTTGACCCTTAGTGCACTCTTCTCATCATTCTCCGCACTTATTTTGTCCACCAGAACAGTTGTCTCCCTACAATGTAAAGAAAAACATTCCGGTAAGTAAAAATATTAGAGACAGTAGATCAACAGGATACAATATATTGTTCTATTAATATGCAGCAATATAAAACTGTTGTAATATAAATATAAATATACAAAATATATATACTGTTGTAATATAAATATAAATATACAAAATATACAGTATACTGTTGTAATATAAATATGAATATACAAAATATATATCCTGTTGTAATATAAATATACAAAATATATATACTGTTGTAATATAAATATACAATATATATATACTGTTGTAATATAAATATACAATATATATATACTGTTGTAATATAAATATACAAAATATATAAAGTATACTGTTGTAATATAAATATGAATATACAAAATATATATCCTGTTGTAATATAAATATACAAAATATATATACTGTTGTAATATAAATATACAAAATATACATATACTGTTGTAATATAAATATACAAAATATATACAGTATACTGTTGTAATATAAATATGAATATACAAAATATATATCCTGTTGTAATATAAATATACAAAATATGTATACTGTTGTAATATAAATATACAAAATATATACAGTATACTGTTGTAATATAAATATGAATATACAAAATATATATCCTGTTGTAATATAAATATACAAAATATATATACTGTTGTAATATGAATATACAACATATTAGATACAGTACTGGAGATGTACAGTACATTTTTGGATCTAATTTTTTTTTTTAAAGTTTTATAAATATACTTGCCCTTTTGCGTTCTCTGTTTTTTCCGTGTGCATGATAGGTCACGGTGGTTGCTGGCACAACGAGGCCAGAATTAGCTAACCAGCGTTGGATAGCAGCAATTCGGTGTCCGCTCGTGTACATCTCCTTAATTCGCATGCTCGCCTCTGCCGTGCCTGTCATGCAGAAAAAGCGAAAGGCGGTTGCCGTTTCCACGCCAAGGCAAAAGCGACAGGCTAAGGCCAATAAAGAAAACCTTCTGCTCACCCCAAAGGCTAAGGGTTTTCATAGACGTCAGCCTTATTATGTCAAGAAGATATACGGTGATGTACTCTCGACGCAAAACGATTGGCAGCCAACCCATCGAACCCGCAGACCACTTCCTCACATACGCTTCGACGACTCTGCCGCCGCTGTCCCGGAAATCTTCAGCCCGCCTTCTCCACCCCTCGTCCTCGACGCTGCCGCCGCCCTCCCAAAAACCCACAGGCCATCTTCTCCGTTTCTATCCGACGACGCTGCCGCCTCTGAAATCCACGGGTCACTTTCTCCTTTGCTCTTAGACGACTCAGATTCTCGCCCGGAAATCCAAAGGTCACTTTCTCCATCCCTCTTAGACGACGCTGCCGCTTCTCCACTACCCCATATCCATAGGTCACCTCCTCCACCCTTCTTCAACGTCGCTGCCGCTTCTCTCCATGGAACCCCCATCTCATCCTCCGTTGCACCCATCCACCCAGATTTCCACACGCCATGCACAAGAAGTAGCTCGTTAGACCGGATGCTGAATGGGATAAGTGTGGATCTCCCCGGGAACTCTATTGTGCTAGCAAAGATAGATTTGCTTCTGGAGACCATGTTAAATGTGGATCAACGGATGCTACATATGGATCAACGGATGCTACATATGGATCAACGGATGATACATATGGATCAACGGATGATACATATGGATCAATGGATGGATCGACGGATGGAGAAGATAGAGGCTGACATAGCGGGTATACATCATTTGCTCGGTGTTAATGCCCCTGTTTCCCCGACGCCGGAGCAGGGGGGCGACATGGATGTGATGAATGGGAGCATCGACCCCCTTCCATCACCAAGCGCACCTCCTCCACCAGAAGATGTAGTGTACATGTATGCTGTTGAGGAGGACATGACAACCACGTCAAGACCACGCCAGGAGACAACACGGCGACCAATACTGGAGGAAAGCTTCCTCCCAGAAAACCTACCATCGCCCGTCGCCTCAAGCACACCCGCTCGCAGAAGACCTACATTCGCTCGCATCGATACGGTGCCCGACATCACCCTGTGCGATCTGCCACCGAAGCTCAGGGAGAAGTATAGGGTGAAGAGTGCTGGTGCACCCCACAAGTATGCCTTGTTACTTTTTAAGCACCATGTTCCCTACTCGTTGTACTGCGACTGGGCCTTCAAAGTGAACTACGACGGAAATCACGTAAAAAAAGGCGCTTACTGCCAATTTAAGACGGAACATTCGGGATGAAATGCGGCGCTTTTATCCAATTACAGATCCTGTAATGAAAGGCGTTCGAGACTACTTGCATGGCGCAAAACGCCATTAATGCAATCGGCCATGGACGGACAATGTGGTGGACTTTATGGCTTAATCACGGGAACTGTAAGATCATACTGTTGTGCTGAACTGTGCTGTACATGTTTTGACCTGCTGAACTTAAATAAAGGAGATGTTTTGACCTGCTGTACTGTATTTAACTTACTGCTTTAACTTGCTGTACACACACACAGGACCTGCACAATTCCAGTCCCGGAGGGCCGCAAACAGGCACGGTGCAGGCCTGACTGTTTTGCACACCATCCCACTGTACTGTATACTGTATGTTTCTTTAATAAAGGAGATGTTGCGTTTTGTATACTGTATTTTATGAATAAAGATTTTTTAATCACAGGTAAGACCATACCGTTGTGCTGAACTGTATTGTACATGTTTTGACCTACTGTACTTAAATAAAGGAGATGTTGTTGTGTGTTTTTTAACTTGTATTTATACAGAAATGTTTTAACTTGCTGTACACACACACACACAGGACCTGCACAATTCCAGTCCCGGAGGGTCGCAAACAGGCACGGTTTTCAAGGTTGTCCTGAAAACCGGGCCTGTCTGCTGCCCTCGAGGACTGTACTGGTGCAGACTGTTTTGCACACCAGAGATAGATAGAGAAGAGTCTTCTCTGCCAGTGCTCAAAGTGGAATAAATTGTTTCTCTTGGGAGATGGTTAAGTAGCTATATAGCTTAATTCATCATTTCAAATGCACCAATTGTTGTTGGAGGAACCAGGAAATGTATATAGAGTACACTATATAAAGGTCAAAAATGCTCAAAATTGGGGTCTGGGTAACACATAGAAAAGGGATGCCAAGGGAACCCAAAAGAATTAGGAACCCTGACCCCTATCTAAATAATAACTCCAATAGCCCTTAGAGCTAGACCATAGTGATAAATAATAGTGTCAATGACAAGTACTCACAACCTTTATACACACGGTCCTTCTGGTTCTGGCGTGCTCTCAGCCCGACATATGAAGAACAAAATCACCCTGGATAGGGGGAAAGATGGCGGTGCACAGCGTGCCAACAGGTGCCTCATGCGTTCCGGAAGCAGGAAGAAAAACGGAAGCTGGATGGCGATTTTCGGTGCAAAATTTAATAAACACTAATGAACAGCAACGACATGTTATTAAAACGAAAGAATCATCTAAAGAACTCTGACGCGTTTCGTGTATATGTGTATATGTTTTGACTTAAATAAAGGAGATGTTGCGTTTTGTATATTTTATGAATAAAGAATTTGTTTTTAAAACGTGACTGTAAACCATACTGACTGACTGTAAATGTTTTTACTTTCTATACATAAATGTTTTCACTACTGTAGCAGTAAACCATACACCTGTTGATGTTTTGAATTGCTGTGCACTTAAAATGTTTCTACATTGTACAGTATTTGTAAATAAATGTTTTTGTACTTACTCCACCAATAAAAGAACATGTTGATTTGTTTTACATTGATCCATTGGTTCCTTTGCTACTGTAACAAAATACAGTGTTTCTAGAATGTACACTACTGTCCAGGCACACTACTGTATACTGTAGGCATGCTCAGTACAAGAGTATTAAAAAAAAATAGAAGACACATACAGTACTGTACTGTATGTACTGGCACTGTATAGAAGACACACTGTACAGTATGTACAGTACTGTAATACATGTAGAATAAATGCATAGTTTTTATTTTTTCGGGTTTATTACACAGTATACTGTTTATAAAAAAGTATTATATACTGTACGGCCGGAAAACATCAGCATACTGTTTCAGGTACAGTATTCTATCCTAATCAATAACAACGGCCACTAAACTGTAGACTCCGGTACGTGGATTTTTAAATCCGATTCAGCAATGTGCAGGCATTGTTACACAAAGTGATATTATCCATCGAAATCCCTCCATTAGCCGCTTTCTTTTCTGAGGAAAAACAAAAAGTAAAAGTTTTACTGTAATGGTCAGCCCCCTAAAGAAGTTCCCAGCCAGTCCCACCAATAATTTTCTCGGGGGGCGTCTCCTGTTCACATGCGCATGCGCCTACTGTGGATGTAATGACACGCATATGCGTTTCAAGAAGGTTCCAATGCGCATGCGCCTAGCGTTCCACCAATTGTTCAGTATCTGCAGTACAGTACTGTAGAAGCCGCTTAGCCCATGATATTGCTTACAGGAGAATCGCTTGACTTTTGAATCGCACCGATATTGATACAGTATTGTCAAAATAAAAAAAACACAGAAAATAATACGGCAACAATACTCACCATAGAATTTCCCATTCAGCTGGCGCCGGCGCCGGTCCACTGCCAGTCCAGTGTTCTTGATCATCCAAGTCGATAGTTTGCAGCAGGACTAGTCCACCTGTAGTCAGTTGATGAGTCTGGAAATTGCTTAGGTACATGCAAGCTTGATCGAAACTGCACGTGAAATCCGACTCAGGCTCAGGGTTGTCACTGACGGTGGGACCGTTATCGGAAGCCGGTGCCGGTGCATTGCTTGGCAGCGACTGTCGTTTCTTAGTTGGTTTTAACACGACCCTTCGCCTTTTGCCGTCTGCATGATCATAGATCCAGGAAAAAGCCGGTGATACACACCAAAACCCTCCAACAAATTGTGGCTCAATACGATAAAAACAGGGATCGCTACATAACCTTTTCCTTATTGCACGCTTCCACGTATGAGGAGCTGGCAAAAATTTGTAAAAGTCATCGTTTTCGATAAAATACTGATAAATTTGAATAACTGTTGCCATCTTATCTGTTGCATTAATCGCGGCCCATATCAAATACGCGTAACTTCTGTCGGGTTTTTGGAAAACGGGCTGCACTTGAACACTGATGGCGGGTCTCTGGAGAATACTGTAACCGAAACTGGTCTTTGTCTTTCTTTAATATGAAAAGCCTAAATTGGTACATTTTTGCAACCTCTTCCTTCAGTCTCAAGGCCAAGTTACAATAGCACACTGTGGTATCTTTTTTAATCGAAACACCTGCAAGTCGACACATTACTGAAGCGCATGCGCATTACAATTCATGAATATCTGCCATCTGGCGGATACGCGAAGAATTGCAACCTATTAAATCCGAACCATTCTCAATAAACGTATCAACCGCGTGTCAACCGCGCATGTCCCGTGGCTGAGAACGCAAAATGAATGCGGCATGCTCCAGGTGAAGTGCGTCGCATTCCAGGAAAAAGCCAGGGAAAAAACGGCGATGTGTTAGACTCAGATGCGCCGCAGCAGTAGCAAGGATGAAAATAGAAAATGAGTTTGAATTGGGGAGCATGGCAGGCCCATTTTACTCCCCCCTCCCCCACCCCCTTTAGCAATTCTAGCCCTCCATCCCTCTTACAAAAGGGCTACTGGTGCTAGCTCCACCTGCTGGCTCACAGAGATCCGAGCCACTGGGAACAGGGAAATAACTGCGCTCAGTGATTGGTGATAAATTATATAAATATACCAATGCCCTAAAATACTGTAGGTGTGACTATATTTGTGATCAGTTTAAAACAATATTGAAGTGATAGTCTTAACCAATTGGTGTTGTATTGAAAACAGACCAAGTGTTCCAGTTCCGTTCACGTGTGTAAAGGTGAGGTAAATGCAGCTGTTCAAATAGGATGGCTTCGCAACCAATACTAGAACAAAAAACAAAAAAAGAGAACAGCGCAAGACCTCCTAGTGTAGTATATAAAAATTGTATTAAATTCATTCAGCAGGTGAGTATTGCACGTACATTCAAATATATTTAACAGGCATGACATGTTATGGACATGTTACCACAACAGCTAGTAGCGTGGAATCGCTCAGGACTCAGCTGGGCTAGGGATGGGATGGATTCTTGTCTCTCCCGAGGGGTTCTTGGGTTTTCTCTCCCCTTAGATCAGCATCGTCTCACCGGATGGAGGACTGTAATATCTTTACACAATGCACGCTGATGCTGTGTGACTCAGTTGTTTAGTACACGCTGATGCCGTCACTCAGGATGTCCCGTCCAGGATAGGGAGCTGTAGCGCTGGCAACGTGTGGTGTAGCCTGCTACACGTCAGTGCTCCACGACGGGCTGTCCGATGCGCGCTGATGACGTCACTCCGAGCATCCCGTCTCATACGGGTTGGAGCAATAAAATGTCCATAGATCGACATAAATGTTAGGTAAAGGCAGATTCTTAGACTCAAAAGAATACAGACTGGAACACGTCCTATTCCAACGCGTTTCGTAAATAGGTTACTTCGTCAGGGTAACTAATTTAGTAACTGACAGCGCCTCCATTTGCCCAGGATCCCAAGGGTGTGAGATTACCCTGAACAAGAATCAATAATAACACTCCACAGATGATAATAACAACCTTTACTATCCTCTTAAACTGAGTTAGCATAGAATGTATTTATTTATTTATAAAATATTTTACCAGGAAGTAATACATTGAGAGTTACCTCTCGTTTTCAAGTATGTCCTGGGTACAGAGTTAAGACAAATAATACATGGTTACAAATACAGTTGCATAAATGAACAGGGTATACATTATATACAAGACATTGCATGCACAGTTAATGAAAATATATTATGGGCATATGCAACAGTTACAGACCAGATTAAAATGTGAGACAGCCTTAGATTTAAAAGAACTTAAACTGGTGGTGGATGTGAGAGTCTCTGGAGGTTGTTCCAGTTTTGGGGTCCATGGTAAGAGAAGGAGGAACGGCCGGATACTTTGTTGAGCCTTGGGACCATGAACAGTCTTTTGGAGTCTGATCTAAGATGATAAGTGCTGCATGTGGTAGGAGTGAGGAGCTTGTTTAGATAGCTGGGTAGCTTGCCCAGAAACAATTTGGAGGCAAGACAGGAAAGGTGAACTTTGCGCCTAGACTTGAGTGATGACCAATCTAGTTCTTTCAGCATTTCGGAATGATGTGTGTTGTAGTTGCATTGGAGAACAAAGCGACAAATTGAATTGTAGAGGGTGTCAAGTTTGCTAAGGTGGGTTTGAGGTGCCGAGCCATATACTATATCTCATTAGTCTAGAATAATAGTACGCTACTGGGTATATCTATACCTTCACCTCGCAGGGATGTATCCCACCACTGTGCAACCCCACACCGTGTCCACAGTACCATAAGAACCCCCTTGGTCACTTAACCCACCAAGTGTCCCCAAAAGGAGCCCACCCCTCTAGGCGTGATCAGCACCTGTACTGTAAGACGTTGTTGGTGCACTTTGATGGAGAGGTACCTGCCGGGTGTGTCCACACCCGGGCGTGCTAACGAAGAAACACAGGTCCCGCTGATCCAACGATATCCTCCGCGACGAGCTCCCACCACAGGGAATGCCTCCAACATGGAATGATCCGCCGCGAAGATAGTCTTTATCTCTGTCCAATAGTCTGGTCCCAGACTAAGAATATCAGGTTACTCAGCGCCACAGCTGTGTCCCTAACGCTCACTACTCACTAAAAAGGCAAGGTCCCTACCTAAGGGGCCTGTCCCTATAGCAGTCACAATCTGATGGTGACTCAGGGCTTTAACGGGCCTAGGGGTATACTGGCCTAGTGCAGAGGGTTGCAACCTCCCCTCCTCCCGCAGCTGCCCTGCACCTATCCTCCCCACCGTAGCCAAGGAGGGTGGGGTCCCTGACCACCGCTGAGTTTACTGCCGGGAGAGCGAAAGGTAATAGAGCCCAGAGGGGGACCTGGCTACACAATCTTAGGGTGTCCCCATTGGGGGTGGTCCCTAAAAAAAAGACTGTGACCTTTAGGTTAATCCTGCACCTATCCCATATCAACTGCATAGGTCGGGATTTATGTTCTGTGAATTACGCAAATTTTGACCAAACAGCGACACTAGTTGGAGGGTGGTTTTGCAGATTGGGATTTTGCAGAAAGGGCGTTGGCCTCCTTCAACCCATGAGGTCCCACTGGTTTGGCGGGAGCACCATGTTGGTTTCACTACGCACTCCATTTTGGAAGCACTGCAATAGAACTAGAATACAATTACACGGGGTCCCCGGTGATGCGTCAGGGCCCGCCTCATATTCTTTACCGACTTTTCACAAGTCCAGAGCCTTGAAAGGTGCACAAGGTCTCCCACGGTACACTGTGAGATGCCTGTCCCTTGCAGAACAGAGATGTGGGGTACACGCTCACGGGATACGTTTCCCACCGGGTACTACCTCGTACGCACAGTCTGTCGTGCTTGGTGCACGGGTTGCCCCAGAGCCTGACACGTTCCGTCCTATAAACACAGTCTATGTATATTGGTACTCAAGGGTCACAGTACACTGTGAAGGCCCTGGCCCATTTTCCAGCAGCTGAAGAAGGGTAACAGTGCTCCCCGGTAACATCCCATTGGGGGGTCGCCACAACTTGCACAGTCTATGTGCACAGGTGCACAGGTACCCAGGGTTCCTCACGGTACTCTGAGGATTCGGTTTCCTGGCGGTCGCAGACCGTCTCCTCACCCCAACAAGCCTTCCGTGATGGACACTCAGGATGCGCGGTTTCGTCCCAGTACGTGCGCGTGGACCTTGCGCGTCCTGATCCCCCGCCCGCGGATTCGGATCCTGCCTCCCTCTCTGACACACGACTTGTGCGTTCGGCCAGCCTCCCTGCTGACGCACTATTCAAACCCCGCCCCCGCTCTGGTGAAAGTCAGGATCGCCGTGGGAATGAGATGCGTTCTCGGCTCCACCCCCTGGCTTCCGTGAAACGCGCGGGTTGGCGCGCGATTGGTCCCGCCCCCTCTTGCCTGAAGAACCGCCGTGGGAGTGACGCACATTACAAGCCCCGCTCCCTGGCCTCCCTCATCCCCGATTAGGCTCCATCATAGGGCACACCTGTGTGCACCAGCAGCCTATCGGCACTTACTTCCTGGTTCCTCCCTGGCTGGCTATTGGAGGCTCCTCCTATATATATACCTTCAGTCTGCTCTCTTACCTTGCTGAGCATAGTCAATGTGACGCCGTGCCTTGCTGCATTCTTGTTCCTGAGACCTTGCCTTGCCTGCCTGTTAACCTCTTGTTTCCTGAACCCTGCTAGTTCCTTGGACTCCGCTTCTCTCCACTCCTGATCCGGCTTGTTTGACCATTCTCCTGTCTCCAGTCCTGACCTTGGCCAAGTACTCCAACGATCCGACATTCTCTTATCCTGAACCTGGCTACGTATCCCGACAATCTGATACTCTAAGATCCTGGACTTGGCTACGCACTCTGACGATCCTACGTCCTAGGCGGGCCCGCGTGGCTGTGGGTCGGCTTTAACCAATTCCCTACCTCAGCACCGCGGTCGCGCTTCGTTTGTAGTTAACTACGCGTTACAGGTACATGGTAAGGGTTGTCCTGGCCCTGTCTTGGATACAATGAAGGGTAACAGTGCTCCCAGATAACATACCATCAGGGGCCCAGCGTGTTTAATTACCGCCACTGCCAGTGCAAAAGTCTATAAACTCCTGACGAAGCGACAACAGCGAAACGCGTTGAGTCGGAAGCGCCCTGCTGATGCCACTCCCCTTCATTCGGTGAATTCACCCGCGCCGCTATACCGGAAACAAAACGCCAGCAAACCGGAAGTGACGCGATGGGAGACTCGAGCAGAGGGGGTGAGAATTGGGAGGCAGAGTTCGCTTTTCTTATGTGTCCAGCACATTTGTTATTGATGTAAGCATACACCTATATGGTTTTTTAGTGATTAAAAGTTGTTATTTTTTATGGTACACACTATGTTTGGCTTTCCGTTTTCTCATTCATATACGGCTGCTATTACATCATTCTGAGGGACATCCTACTACCCCCAAAAACCCTGAGATACAGAGAGAGGGAAGATCTACAAGAATACACCACACCATTCATTACCCACCTTAGTTTGGGTTACATGCCTGTTTATTTCAGAAAGAATGTGAGTTCTGAATTTCTAGAATTAATTTGGAGATACATCTATAAGAGACTGTGTTGCACTATTGTATCTATTTTTATTCCACATATTCACCACTGAATGAGTTGCGCTCCCCTTCAATTTCCACACGTTCCAAAAGTCTATAAAGTCTGCCACTGCCCATCTCAGCAGCGCCTACATTTATAGCACATGTTTCCCCCCCCCATCCCCTCTGGGAGATTATGGCTATGCAACTACTTGGTGTAGTGCTGGTTACCTGCTGTGTACAGGAGAGATGAGTTTCCCTCGATGGTGTGAAGGTACAGGACAGACATTTAGGGATCCCTCTGGTTTTATCTTCGTGGTGTCAGCACCTCTAGACATAAGGGGCTCCAGCAGTGCCTGAAGGGAGTCATCGCTATGACTATCTTTAATCTCTCTATCTCTCTCCTTACAGACTGCAGCGGAGCCAAAAGTAGAAATGAGGATGTTCTTTATTTCGGTAACCACAGGTGGTGTTATTGCAGCGTATGCTCAGATTGATAGGTTAGACCCTTGACTTCTGGATGTTACTGACCTGCGGGTAATGGTGAGGCCTACCTGGATTATGTTATGTGTTCAGACCATGAGGGGCTGAGCACGTCTCACTTGTGACGGGGAGGAGATGTTCGCCAACACATCCTACCCCATGCAGGGGCAGACTAAAACTACCTGATGGTCTCACCCCTAAGGGGCTGAACTTCAAGCTATAATTTAGGCACTTCCTTCCTGTAGCTCAAAGAGGGAGGGCCTAGCACATGCATCCCCACTCTGTAACACAGGAAGTCAGCATGAGGAGGGGAAAACCCCATAGGATAGCCTGTTACTGTCTACATCTTATTAGAACTTACATGACAGGGGAAGGTAGAGAGCTAGCTGTACCAGCCACCGCTATAGGTGTATGCAATATTTATGCACTAAAATGTGTAAGGAGGATGCTTTAAAAAAAATTAAGAGAGATTTGTTAAAAATAAATCATTGTTGGTTGGTAAATAAATAAGCAGGGATACTCCTGGGACATAAATTAAAAAATAATAGTAGTACTCATAAAACCCTTTATCATAACGCTTTCTTTGGCCATTACATATAACCACTTAAAGCTTCTTCTGCTGAGTGAATGAAGCACTATAGAAAAAATATATTTTATGAATGGACTTACTGATGGTTTTACTATAAGACACAAAGAATTGGCACAGAGGCCACACAAAATCAACATTCACATCCAACAAGCGTGTCAGGGCTATACCACATATCCATTTTCTTACAGAGAATATTTGTCATTCAGAAATGTATAAATATCCTAAGCATAGATACAGCTTGTTTATTTTTGAGAAATGGTATCCCCTCAAATACAATGCTGCTAAGAAGAAATATGCATTAAATAATAGTCTACTTGCTTTTTCTTCTGGCAGATGGTGGGTATGAGCTGGGTAGTGCGGTTTACTCCAACCGTTACAGTGACAGCCTGTTTTGAAGTATAATTGGGCATGATGAAGTTCTCAAACAGTAGCTCAGCTTCTTTTTTTCATTCTTTATCAGTGAAATGGCGCTTACGTCTGGCTCGGTCCTTGGAATACGTACTGAATCTCGGGGATTCTGCATCATGTATATGACTTGGCTGGGAAGTAACACATTACTCTTTCTGAATCTGCCAGTCAGATGTTGTAAGGAGCCGAGTGACTCAGGCATTCAGGGTAGAATATTTCAAGCAGAGGAATGCCAGAAAAACCACAGAGCACAGCTGTCACATGTCAGCGAGGCTGGGTTATTGCAGAACGGGTTAAGATAGGATACTGTCCCTAATGAGGACATAGAAGAGGACTAATGCTCATATTGAAAGATTTAAAGCTGAAGTGCAACTTTATAGCTGTTCACATGAGGAAGGGACCCGTGAAGTTTCAAAAGCTTAGCACACATTATTGCAGACAAGAAGAACATCTCTATTAATTCACTAAAACATGTTCCAACCTACAATTATATCCAGAAATGCTTTTTAGGTTTCAGTGACAAACACAACAATGAGTCATTGTGAACAATTAATTTTCAAAAGGAAACACTCCTTATGTATTAAAAACAAAACTAGATACTGCCGTTTTTGTGTCTTTTAGTGCAATGTTTTACTGCAATAGATTGTCCATAGTGATGCCTTGGAAGTGAGTACTATTAGTGGTTGTATAAGGGGTGGTTCCTTTTGACAATTAATTGGCTAATTATTCATCTGGTGAGTTAATGTTCATCTAATTTAATTCACCCAATAGCTATCTATGGCTCACTATATATGCATCACTAGGGGCAGTGCCAGATACTCTTTGACAAAGTCCCTACCTGCGGACGAAACGCGTCAGAGTTTTTCTCTGTAGCAGACATTTTGTAGTGTATATGCACTCATTAAACAACCTTTTATTCATCTGCGTGTGGATCTCCTATTTCATACCCTGACGGCAGCAGTGAACCGCCTGATTACCCCATTTCTGTCTCTTTTGCCTGGGCTGGAGCACGCTTTGCAACACTTCCGGATCAGAGGAGCCCTACGTCAGCATTTGAGTGGAGACCCGGCGTGTCAAAATCGTGAGTAACAACTCATCTTCATTTCCCCCCCCCCCCTCTGTGTGGGGATTTGGCCGTGTGTGACACCGGGTTTGTGAGGGCACTGGCGGAGGCTTGCGGCATACTTAGCCGTTTATGGTTCCCTCACAGGGGACACGGCAGTACCGCTGCTCCATTTCCTCCCTACCACGTTATAGCCCCGTCCCGTGGGACAGTCACGAACGCACGGTGCAAGTGGGGTTTCATATTACCTAAAGGATTCTATCAGTGGGACGCTGGACGGGAGTGTGTTCATGAACTCATTTATCCATTGATTTTTCTGGACTTACTGTGAGTACATACATGTGTACAATTGGTAGCATCAGTTACTCCTTGGAGCGATTCTGGGACATTTTGTGGGTGACTGACTGACTGACTGACAGCGTGGGTGAGTGGGTGACTGACTGACTGCATTGGGTGACTGCCTGGGTGGGTGACTGACTGCATGCATGGGTGACTGACTGACTGACTGTGTGGGTGGGTGACAGATTGCGTGGGTGGGTGACTGCCTGGGTGGGTGTCTGACACTTGACTGACTGGGTAGGTGTCTGACTGGGTGGGTGACTGACTGCCTGGGTGACTGACTGGGTGGGTAGGTGGGTGACTGCCTGGGTGGGTAGGTGGGTGACTGTCTGGGTGGGTGGATGACTGACTGCCTGGGTAGGTGACTGACTGCCTGGATACGTGGGTGACTGACTGCCTGGATAAGTGGGTGACTGACTGCCTGGGTGGGTGACTAACTGCCTGGGTGGGTGACTGCGTGGGTGTGTGGGTGACAGACTGCCTTGACTGGGTCGGTGGGTAAGTGACAGACTGGGTGGGTGGGTGACTGGGTGGGTGGGTGACTGACTGACAGCGTGGGTGACTGACTGACTGACAGGGTGGGTGAGTGGGTGACTGCCTTGGTGGGTGACTGACTGACTGTGTGTGTGTGTGGGTGACAGACTGCGTGGGTGACTGACTGCATGGGTGAGTGACTGATTGCGTGGGTGGGTGACTGACTGGGTGAGTGGCTGACTGGGTAGGTGTCTGACTGGGTGGGTAACCGACTGCCTGAGTGGGTGACTGACTGACTGCCTGGGTGGGTGGCTACCTGGGTGACTGACTGCCTGGGTCACTGACTGGGTGGGTGGGTGACTGACTGCCTGGGTCGGTGGGTAAGTGACTGACTGGGTGTTTGGGTGAATGGGTGGGTGGGTAGGTGACTGGGTGGTTGGGTGGGTAGGTGACTGACTGACTGCATTGGGTGACTGCCTGGGTGAGTGACTGACTGCATGCATGGGTGACTGACTGACTGTGTGGGTGGGTGACAGATTGCGTGGGTGGGTGACTGCCTGGGTGGGTGTCTGACTGGGTGGGTGTGTGACTGATTGGGTAGGTGTCTGACTGGGTGGGTGACTGACTGCCTGGGTGACTGACTTGGTGGGTAGGTGGGTGACTGCCTGGGTGGGTAGGTGGGTGACTGCCTGGGTGGGTGGATGACTGACTGCCTGGGTGGGTGGGTGACTGACTGCTTGGATAGGTGGGTGACTGACTGCCTGGGCTGACTGCCTGAGTGGGTGACTGCCTGACTGACTGCCTGGGTCGGTGACTAACTGCCTTTGTGGGTGACTGACTGAGTGGGTGGGTGACTGCGTGGGTGTGTCGGTGACTGACTGCCTTGACTGGGTCGGTGGGTAAGTGACTGGGTGGGTGAGTTAGGTGACTGAGTGCCTGGGTGGGTGACTGACTGACTGACTGACTGACAGGGTGGGTGAGTGGGTGACTGCCTTGGTGGGTGACTGACTGCCTGGGTCAGTGGGTGGGTGACTGACTGCCTGGGTCGGTGGGTAAGTGACTGGGTGGGTGGGTGAATGGGTGGGTGGGTAGGTAGGTGACTGGGTGGTTGCGTGTGTGGGTGACTGACTGCCTTGACTGGGTCGGTGGGTAAGTGACTGACTGGGTGGGTGGGTGACTGACTAAGGTGACTGAGTGGGTGGGTGACTGACTGGGTGGGTGACTGACTGACTGACAGCATGGGTGAGTGGGTGAGTGGGTGACTGACTGACAGGGTGGGTGAGTGGGTGACTGCCTGGGTGGGTGACTGACTGCCTGAGTGGGTGACTGACTGCCTTGGTGGGTAACTGACTGACTGTGTGTGTGGGTGGGTGACTGACTGCGTGGGTGACTGACTGCATGGGTGCGTGACTGATTGCGTGGGTGGGTGACTGTCTGGGTGGGTGGCTGATCGGGTGGGTGGCTGATCGGGTAGGTGTCTGACTGGGTGATTGACTGACTGCCTGGGTGGGTGACTGACTGGGTGGGTGGCTGGCTGGGTGACTACCTGGGTGACTGACTGACTGCCTGGGTGACTGACTGCCTGGGTAGGTGGATGACTGCCTGCCTAGGTGGGTGGGTGACTGCCTGGGTGGGTGATTGGCTGACTGACTGACTGACTTTGACCGACTGACTGGGTGGGTGACCTTGACTGACTGACTGCCTGCCTGAGTGGGTGACTGCATGGGTGGGTGACTGCCTGGGTGGGTGACTGACTGCCTGGGTGGGTGACTGATTGCCTAAGTGGGTGACTGCCTGGGTGGGTGGATGACTGACTGCCTGGGTGAGTGGATGACTGACCTTGACCAGGTGAGTGCTGCTTCCTTGCTGGCTGCTACCCGGGGCGGGAGGTAGGCTCGGGGGCGTAGGAGATAGGCTGGGGGCGGCGAGAGTGGCGGGCTGATTCCTGCGGGAGCATCTAGTTCCCTCTCCCCCACCGGCAGTATCTAGTTCCCCCCAGCCCCTGGTTCCCGGTCCCCGTGGCTGCTGCCCGGGACAGGAGGATGGTGCGGGGGGGAGCTGGGTTGGCGGGCACGCCACGATGCTTCCCCTCTGTTCCATGTTGGGTGCAGGGGTGGCGGGTCCACGTGGCTGCTGCTGCTGCTCAGTGTGGGAGGAACATGACGGGACACCCTGCGTATGCGCGCTGAGACATCTGCTGTGCGCATGCGCACGGGGATCGCCAGCAATGTTTTGTTTTTTTATGACACTTTTTTTTATTAATACTGGCACGGTCATGCAGCTGCAGACACAGCTGTGTGTGCTGGTGCCTTCTGGGGGGAAGGGTCTGTCTGAGTGCCCCGAAGCAGCTCCCACTCTCTCCCCCAGCGGAGCTGTGTCCTGCTCGGAGTAGGTACATGGACACAGGGGTGTTTGGCGGCTGACTGGGGGGGGTAGTGCTTGTTGTCTCACGGGGGTGTGTGTGCTCGGTGGCTCATTTGGGGGGAGAGGGGGTCTGGTGGTTACCTGTGGTTGCCAGCAGAGGAGGAGGCGGCGGCGGGCTGGCAGGAGGCGGCAGGGGCAGGGTGTGAGTGAGGAAAAGAGGGGTGATTGAGGAGAGGGTGAGGTGCCCCTCAGACACTCTGTGTGATCACAGCCGCACATCTCCTCTCCCAGGGTGCACAGGGACAGATACTGGAGTACAGCAAGCTCAGGGGGGTGGGGATTACAGCTCCCAGCCCTCACATGACGCGGAAGTCTTTCCCCGCCTGAGAGCGGGTGAAGGGGGGAGAGCCAGAAAGCCGTCGCGGGTCGCACAGTGAGTGCGGGCGGCCCGCGGTCCAGGCGGAACCCCTAGGTGCTGCTCATCAGAACCCCAAGGTTCCGCAGAACCCTGCTTGAGAATCACTGGCCTAGACTCATGGGTACTGACCCACAGCCATTCCTACCAATGACTGCAATTTACTGCACTTAGTCCCTCACCTGCTGTCTCTGTACGATTCCCATCATACCAATTAGATTGTAAACTCTCCAGGGCAGGGATTTCCTTTCCTAAGGTCTGATCTTATTTGTTGCACTTATTGTATTATTATTCCCTGAACTATATTGTCTCTTGTAAAGCACTAAGTACAGCTGTGGGCCCAATATAAATAAAGATAATCTGCCATAAATATTATCCATCTAAAACCATCACATTAGTTGAGTTTTATTCTTTGAGCCAAAAGTGCACTCAGATTCTTGTATCAATGATAACTATGCAGTATTGGGTATCATTGCATTGCAATTTAAAAGTGGAAATAAATATCCTACTCCACTTTTGGGCTGGGGAATAAAACGGGACAAGCAAACTAGAGTCATTTAATTACTGAGGCAGAGATTAGTAAATTATCTCACTTAAACCAATAACGGCCATCCCTATGGTTTTCAAATTTCGCAATAGAGATCAACTGAATGATGAATCAAAATCACGCCTTCAAAAAAAAAATCAACATGTTGCACTGTTTAATAAAAGTGGGTTCATCCACAGTTCCAACCAGCCAATGTTCCTGTGACAGGGTGAAGTCAGGTACTGATAATTATCCCTGGGAAACATAGATCTGAGTCCTTCATCCAGCACTCAGAATGTTATCCCAGTAAGAATACTTGGACAATCAGGAAGTAAGCTGAGACAGCTGAGAACCAGCTTGATGAGGAGGCTAGTGGCTGACTCAGACTAGAGAGCTGTCCTGTGCAAGCGTCTATCCAGAAGGATTTCCTAAACTCTCTAGGGACAGAGATTCCCAAACAAAGACACAGTAAAGACTATAATATTGTTTCATAACTATTGTGGTATATGTTTAGGGCTTGGAAACTGGACAAAGTCAGCCAGCCCGATTGATAGGGCCTGGAATGTTTAGCAAGATCTCCCTATGGGGAGTAGGCGTTCTTTTTATGAGTTTTGTTTTGTCCTAAAGGCACAGTGTGCCCAAATGTTTATTTGTGTTTTGGAGAAATAAAACCCCTCAACATTGTGTTTACCCTGAAACTGCACGTGTGGACTATTGTCTGACCTCGCCCTCAGGCCGTCCTGCGACAGTTCCTTCCTGTTACGAAAGGCAAAATGTAATATTAACATAGAGCACAATAATGTTTTGGATGCTGATCGCTGTTATTGAGCATTTAGATGGTTGGAAGTTTTCAGCATCGCTCAATATTGCAGAATATCAAAACATTTTATTTTTCATGTATTGGATTAAGGGAAGTTCCAAAGAAATAATGGACGGGAGTCATCAAAGGGTGATACACGCATTGGCATCCGAATCAGGCGATATCTGCCATTGACTTTAATGGCATGTATCGCTGATTCAGCCGCGATAGTGTTGCTCGTGCTTTGTTGTCTGCCAGCCAATGTACCTTCAGAAGCTAAGTGGAACATCTAGAGTGTAAGCTCTCAAGAACAGGGCCCTCATTACCTCTTTGTATCTGTGCATTTGTCCTTATTTGTATTTGGATGTAACTCTGATTATGTAATTATCCCATTTCTCTGCCCTCATTGTACCACGCTGCGAAATACGTTGGCGCTTTACAAATAAACGATAATAATAAAGGCATTGCTCCTTTTTCCTCCACGAGGAACTTAGATTTTCCTCCCTTCTTCTAAAATAGGACGTTATCAGGCGATATGCAACTATTGGAAACAAGGAAACAGGCGGACATAAGGATGTAGAATAGTATATGTCTCACATAAAGACAACATATTAAAAATTTGCACCACTGTGGGACGCTTACAGTTTGTTTGTTTTTAATCAATGGAAAAAATGGAATTAATAAATTCAGAATTTTTTTCTTTTTTTTTCTCCCCTACAAACTGGAGTAAAATGTTAATAACCCATAACACCAGTATATCCGTTTCAAATCCAGTACATACTGTAACTATTCATGTATCACCTATACCAAACCAAGGAAAGAATGCAAGGAAATGTGGTATGTAAACCGTGACAGAGTTGTATATGCTTGTGTAGAAATAGCAGATTAGTGCCTGTCACTATTTTGCTAATCACGCCAGTCTCCTTGAAATAGCTATTAAAATTAATACAATGCACCTCCCCCATTAAAATGTAAAAAAACATTTTATACTTAATACTTTACCTAAAAATTACCTGGTTAAAAGATAATATTTTATTTTTACATTGCTGTGTATGTCATTTATCTGATGAAGTTACCTATACACAGAATCTGCTGTAATTGCACTTATTGGTTTATTAAAAATTAAAACGATTAAAAAAATATTCATTGTATTGTGCTGAGTTTGCATAATGGATTATACATAATCCAAATATACTGTATCTTCAAGATTGTCCCTCTAGGCTGTGTATTGGGTGCCGGCTAAATGTGAATGAAACTACTGTACAGCTTGTTCGTGAGCATTACTGCACAACTATTTCTGTCACACTTAGTTGTTTGGGAACATGAACTAAACTCTATATCTGTTTTCTCCAATAATTCCAAGTTTTTCCATTTGCTAAAAAGTTTATAGTTTGTTTTCATTTCAAGGGCTTTCATTTACTGATATTTTTTTTAAATACATTATTGTACTACATACTTTATTATTTCCTAGGAGCAATGCGTAAAACATTGCAGTAATACTAGGACAATTATCATTATCAAGCAGCAAATTATGGTTACTAAGAATTCACCTCTGAAGAGATGAATGGAGATTTTTTTTTTGTTATAAAGTCAATAAATAAAGCTAGGTTCTGGAAACACATTACATGGTGAATATGGGACAGTATCAAGGATCACAGAAAATCTATTGGCAGAGAACATGTAGATAGCGTGTGCCGTCAGACTGAGCTAGCTAAAATATGTCTGTCCCTTTCCTGCTGTTTACTAACAAAAGATTAAATCTACTTTGTGACAATGGGGGTTAGTCATTAAATTGCTATAGTGAATATCGAGGGGGCGTGTTCCCCGAATCGTCACGGTTCCCGACCTCTGTCCCGATCCGACGTTTGGTAACATATGTGTTAATCATATGACATGCTTATGATCTACCAATTTTATGTACGCAGAATACTTACCCCCTTTTTCAATACAATTTTGTTTTGATATACTTCACTATGAGCGTATTGCGCGGTTTTTTTCTGTTTTTGTCTCTCTAGTGTCTTGGGGGTGTTGAGCCATCTCCGGTTTACAGCTGCAGACGCTCGCCGATTATTTACACGGTTTTGTATGTGTTTTATATTTTTGTATTCACAGTTGTGAATTTAAGGGAATTAGCAAGTTTCTGTCACTAGTCACATTTAAATAAATTTTGAGGTTTACTTTGGTTGCGCACATATTCTCTTCACTGCCACTGAGGTAGGAATGCAGAATAACCGACCAGAGCCCATGGACAGAGTCCTGTAACGGTATTCGTAGTCGGTAAGCAGGCAGAGGTCAGGGCTGGCGGCAGTGGTGTAAAGTCCAGACGACAGACAAAAGGTCAGGGCAGGCAGAAGGCAGCGAGGTCAGGGTCACAGTCCGGGGTCAGCAACAGGGATTCCAAATAGGCGAAAGGGTAATGCGTGACAGCGAAGATCAAAAAGCAGCTGCAGCAAACAGAACTTTGCTCGGCGACTCCTACAGGAACTGCAACCTTATATAGCAGTGCCAGAACACAAAATGGCCAGTTTGAGCAGAAAAGGCAGGCAGTCTGGAAAACCTGAACTAGCAGCAAAACCCGGCATGGATTGAGCAGAATCCTTACAGTTTCTGGTCAAGACAAAGGGAATCTTATTCAGGGTGTAATGCTTATACCTTTTCTGAAACTGTTACACTACATCATTCTGATATTCCAGCATTCTCTGTGAATGCTCCATAGCTGCCTTCTTCTTATCTTCTGTAACTGTTTTTCATACATAATGGGATCTCTTTTTCCGGGGACTAGTGTGTGGGATGAGTCTCTCTGTCCTCTCCTGTGTCCGGAGTTTCCTCACACAAGGCCATTTGCACGGATAATGTGTGCAGGGGCATCTGGGCAACTTGCTCCCTCACACGGCATTGTATCCTTGGAACATTAACCCATTCCTTGCTGGTTCACATTGACCAAGTCTTCAAACAGAACACAGTCTCTCTTCTTACCCAGAATCCTTTACGGGTAAAAGTCCAGGTGTTTCAGGTCCAATCAAATAGTTCTGCAAGCACACTTCCTAAAGGTCTCGAAATTCAATATGCTGGTGCTCCTAGATGTAGGGAATATCCTGCAAGTCCTAAAGAATCCTGAAGGAATAGAGGAACATCAAGGCACAAGGACTTCGCAAAAAGAGAAATTGAATGACACCAAAGAAACCAACGTTTTGATTGCCATGCAGGGCCAACCCCATCTTACTGCTTTGTGAGCTAGGCTACACTGTCATAACATTTTGAATAATCATTTGAAACATAACACAGTCTGCAGCTCATTTAGATCAGTAGCACTTCATCTATCTCTTCTTTTGGTTTTCTTCAAAATAACTTCTGTTGGAGTATTGTGATTAATTACACACAGTACACTTAATCTTCTCATGTATCATTAATCAAAATCATTTGAACATATACTTTAATTAGCTCTTATTTCTGTGCAATAATCCTTTTTTTTTTTTCAAATATTTTTATTGGGTAGTTACACAGTTACATACATGCATATATTATTGTTTACATCCCAATACATTATAACATTTTCTAACTTTTGTGGAAGAGGGGCATGGCAAATTGCCCAAAAGGTGGGGCTTCCCAGAGGGGGGAAGCTAAGGCTAGTGAAGAAGTGGAGGGGGGGGGGGGAGGGTGACAGATAGTGGGGGTGGGAGGGGGGGTGGTGGGGAACGTTTTCCCCGGGCGGCTGGCCTCCAATTTGCTGAGTTTGAACTTTCCTATAGCAGGAGTCCTCCTCTGGGGGGAGGGGAAAGGGTGGTGATGGTGTTGTTTTATAAGATCAACCATGGTTCCCATACTTTGTAAAATGGATTAGTTTTTTTGCTTTAGGTAGGCTGTGAGTTTTTCCATCTGCATCACCTCGTTAATTCTTTTTTTAATCATTCCCTTAGTGGGAGGGGTTATTTTCTTCCAGGAGGCCGCAACTTCACATCTCGCCACTGTGAGAATAAAGGAGATTAATTTCCTTACTGGTCGACCGATTTCCTCAGTCGGTCTCCCGAGCAGGTAGGTCAGTGGTTCAATAGGTAGTTCGAGGCTTGTGACCTCTTTTATTAAATTTTGGACCGTAGTCCAGTATTTCTTAATTTCTGGACATGTCCACCATATGTGTGCCATGTCCCCCTTTTGACCACAGCCTCTCCAGCAAAGATCCGATGCCAGAGGGTATATTTGTTTTAGTCTCACTGGAGTTAGATACCAATAAAAGAGTATCTTATAGATGTTCTCATTTGTGGTGCATATGGATGTCCCAGAGGCTGCTCCCCATATCTCTTTCCAGTCTTCCTCTTCAATAGTTATATTCAGATCGGCGGCCCATTTAAGCATATAATCATGCCATGTGGGGCCTTCCCCTGTTTCTAACATCGAGTAGATTTTTGATATGAGTCCCTTTTGGTCCGAATCAGTTTTACATAATCTCTCAAATTTGGTAAGAGAGGGGAACTCCGGGTTTGGGGATATTTTTGGGGCAAAATGTCTGATTTGGAGGTATTAGTATTTGGTGTCCAAATCTGGCATCTTATATTTAGTTCTAAGGTCCTGAAAGCTCAGGAGCCTCCCTAGGGATAGTACATCCGCCATTGTCTTAATCCCTCTCAGTTTTAGTTGATTGAATAGCCTCGACCTACATCCAGGAGGGAATTTGGGGTTATCAAATATTGGCGTGAGTTGCGAGCCAGGGGAAGAGAGCTTATATTTGAGCTTGGTTTTTAGCCAGATCCCCCAGGTGTGTTTTGTCATCCCTAACTTTAATTTTTGTGGAGGCATATCTCCTCTTTCCATGCTCTAAAGGCACGCTGGCAGAGAAGGCATTTCGGCATGATGTGTCTCTATTTTGAGCCAGCACCTTTGGGTTGGGTCCGAATTCCATAGTGCGGCTTGTTTTAGTTGGGCAGCCTGGTAATACTTGTGGATGTTCGGGACTCCCATGCCCCCTCTGCCTCGTGGTGACAATAGCACTGACCTAGCTACTCTGGGTCTTTTTCCTTGCCAAATGAAGTGGAACATCCTGTTCTGGATGTTTTTAATTTCTGAGCCAGCGACATGGACCGGGAGAGTTTGAAAAAAATATAGCAGTCTAGGGAGTATATTCATTTTTATGGATATCATTCTTCCGATCCACGATATCTGATAACCTTCCCATTTGCTCAAATCCTTTTTAATTTTGTCAAAGAGAGCTGGGTAGTTATGCTGATACAGTGATTGGTAGTCCTTCGATACATTCACTCCCAGGTATTTGATGTATGAGGGACTCCATTTATAAGCAAAGTTTATTTTAAGTAGTTTCCCTTCTGGCTCTGTGAGGCTGAGATTGAGAGCCTCTGATCTTTCACTGTTAATTTTGTATCCAGATATGGTGCCAAAGTCTTCCAGTTCTCTTTGGAGATTAGGTAGGGAAGTTTGGGGTTGGGTTAGGGTCAGGATAATATCATCAGCGAATAGGGAGATTTTATAGTTTGTGTTTCCGATTGCTATGCCCTTGATATTTATATTATTTCGTATTTTAGCCGCCAGTGGTTCTATGGTGAGAGCAAAAAGGAGGGGGGACAAAGGGCAACCCTGTCTTGTACCGTTTCTTATTTGGAATCTCTCTGAGTTTCCGCCCGGGAGTCTGACAATTGCAGATGGGTTCTGGTACAGCGCCTGGACTCCTTCTAGGAATGTGTCTTTGAAGCCAATTTTTTCTAATGTTTTGGTAAGGAATAGCCAATCAATTCTATCAAATGCCTTCTCTGCGTCTAAGCTTAGTAGCATTGCCTTGGAGCTTGTGAGGTGGACATGTTCAATTATGTTGAAAATTTTCCGGGTATTGTCTGAGGCCTGACGCCCCGAGACAAATCCCACTTGATCAATGTCTATTAATCTTGGCAAGATAGGGTTCAATCTGTTCGCCAAGATCTTGCTGTACAATTTGAGATCGTTATTTAGGAGTGATATGGACCTGTAACTCCCGCATTGCGCCGGATCTTTCCCTTCTTTGTGAATAATGGCCAGGTTAGCTAAGGACATTGACGAGGGAATAAGGTTCCCTTCCAGAAATGAATTGAACAGATTGAGTAGATGTTTAGATAATATTGGGAGAAATCTTTTGTAATATGCGTTGGAAAAGCCATCAGGGCCTGGTGTTTTGGATATTTTAGAAGACTTCACCGCGGATACCAATTCCTCTTTAGTGATTTTGGCGTTGAGGAAGGAGTTTTCCTCCTCTGTCAGTGTGGGGAGTTCGCAGTCGTCGAGGTAGTGCGAAATTGCCTCAGATCTCGACAACTCCGAGGTCCCCTTCTGAGTCTTCAAATTGTAGAGTTTGGTGTAAAATTTGGTGAATTCGTCCGCTATTTTCTTCTCGTTGTATAACATCTCACCAGACCCATTTTAGATTGACGTTATCTGAGATCTTTTTTGAATGCTTCTTAGTTTGGTGGCCAGGAGTCTATCAGCCTTATTGCGCTTGTCGTAATATCTTTGGTTGGTCCATTTAAGGGCTTTTTCAACATTTTCCAGTTGAATGCCTTTTAATTCGTTTCTAGTGGCGGCCAGTATCTTGTAGAGTCTTTTGGATGGATTAGTTTTATGTTGTTGTTACAAATTAGTTATTTTCTCCGTCAGGTCTTTTGTTGCTTTCGCCTTGATTTTCTTCTTATGGGAGGCGATTGAAATAAAGTTACCTCTAATTGACACCTTATGGGCTACCCATAAGATCGCGGGCGATGGGACTGAGCCACAGTTATTAGTAAAGTACTCCTTGAGGGCTTTTTTTGATCTTTTTCTCCACTTCTGGGCAATTTAGTAATGTGTCATTTAGTTTCCAATTGTAGGAGAAAGATTTCACAAAGGGGACAGATAGAGTTAAGGTGATAGGTGCGTGGTCTGACCACGTTGTCGGGCCAATATCTGGGCCTATGGAAGCCTCTAATACATTCTTGGACCCCAGAAAATAGTCGATGCGTGAATAGGTCTGGTGTTGAGAAGAATGTGTAGTCTCTTTGTCCTTGGTGATGGGTTCTCCATATATCCATCAGAGAGAATTCCTTAAGTATTTCTCTGAACCTCTTCCCTTTGCTCAGGGACTGGGGCGTGTGTGGGCGACCCGGGACAAGGGATTTGTCCTCTGTTGGGTTTAGGGCCATATTTAGGTCTCCTCCCACTACCATCGAGGATAGGTACTCTGGGTCTAGGTCTTCTAGTATTTTTTTCAGGAACACCGTCTGGTTTTCATTTGGAGCATATAGGTTGACCAGAGCAATTGCCGTACCTGAGATTGTTCCATACAGCACTAGAAATCTACCCTCTGGATCAGTTACTGTTTTTGTTAGATTAAATGGGGTTCCTTGGCGGATTAATATCGCAACTCCCCTTTTTTTTACTGCTACAGTAAATGAGGAATAAAACCCCAAGGGGAATGGTTTTGGAATGTTTTGGGCTGGTCTTGGGATGTAAAGTGCGTCTCCTGCAGGAAGACAATATCTCCGCCAGACCTCTTCATTTCTTGAAGAGCTAGTCGTCTCTTTCTATTGTTTTGCAGACCTTTTACATTAAGAGAGACCAGTTTGATTACCGATTGACTAGCCATAAGGATTCTTGTTAATAGAGTTTTTTGGGGCCTCGCCTTTCCCAACAGCAAGGTCCTGCTTTAGTGCATTGTTTTTCCCCTTTAAGATACGGGGTCGCGTCACTTCTAGGATGCCCGTATCAGAGTTGGGGCCATTCACTCGGGGAAAGGAGGGGGGGGGGGGAAGGGTGGGAGGAGGTGGGAGGGGGGTTGGGCAGGGAGGGGGGGTTCCTGCTAGGACAGTGTCAGCAGGAGACTTCTGGAGGAAAAAGAAAAAGACTAGGCTTCTGATTGGCCTAGGGTAACTGAAAACCGGTAGTCTACTAGCCGGTTGTTGGGCTTATGGCCCTTGGGGGGTGGATCCGGGTCTATCACCTCGTAGGAGGGACAGGAAGGTGCGGACCCTTGAGTAGCCTTATTATTGCACCTTGGGTTGCGAACCAGGAATGCTGGTTGAGAACAGTGATGAGGGGACCAGACTAACTTAGGTTCAGTGGGAGGGGGGTGGGACAGGGGGGATGGGGGGAGAGGGGGAGAGGGAGGGGCGGGCTCTGGGAGAGGTAGAGATGTGTATAATATATACGTACGGCCCCTTAGCCAGGGCTTTGAGTTACACTTTGGGAATAAGGGCATACTTTTTGATCTTAGTAGTAGTCATTCCCACCATTGTATATACTCTTTGGCTTTGAGGCCTTATAACAGGTAATGATCTCTATCATAGGTTAGTTCTTGTATCCTTTACCGGTTAGTGCAACATATTAGCATGATTGACTGCCTTTGTGCTGCCTCTAGACAAGTATATTTATTTTTTCCCCTCCCGCTATAGAGCAGACTCTCTGCCTGCTACTATCTATTTTCCAATTAGAGCGGGGGGGGTTAGGTCAAGGGAGGCGAGGGGAGGGGGAGGGGGAGGGAGAGATGGGGGGGGGAGATAGGGGGGAAGGGGAGGGGGGGTGGGGGGGAGAGGAAGAGGGAGGGAGGAAGCGTGACTGTCCCGTGCATACGACCTATACGGTAAATGTTTCCCTCTCCCCACCACCCAAAGTCCCCACAAACCCGCCGCTGCATCAGGACCGTCCGGGCCGGGCATGGGCTAAGCGCCCCGCGCTTCAGGTTCCGGGATCCGCAAATGTGTCCTCACCATTCAGTCCGCTGCAGCAAGGTAAATCCAGGGTGATCGGCTTTTCGGGGGGACCTATTGGAATAATTCTCCGTCAAGTCGGTCGGCCCTGGGGATCTCGCGGTGGTTCATCGTCTCACGGGAAGGGAGCTGATGGGCGATTCACGTGATGGACGTCTTCTGGGGAAGTCGCATTGGAGTGGCGGTAGATCTCAGCGGGTCTCAGGTCCGGATGTCATGGGATAAGTTCAGCCTTCATTTATTTCTCTCTCGGCGTCTTCTGGTGTAGGGCGGCGATCCTCTCGGACGCTCGTGCTGGGCCGCCTCTTCCTTCCTTTTGTCCTCGGTGCGGGGGGGACTCCAGCCATGATGGGGGGGGGGTCAGTCCCAGTGCCTGGGCGAACAGCAACATATTCCTCCGGGTGCCTCATGGTGAAGAACCGTCCCCCTTTGTTTACTATAAGTTTAAAAGGGAAGCCCACCGATACTTCACGTCCTTTTCCCGCAGGAGGGAGGTGAGAGGCTTCAGTTCTTTGCGCCGGTTCACTGTTAGTTTTGAGAGATCGCTAAACAGTTGGATAGTTTCATCATGAAAGGTGAGGGGTTCTATCTCACGGCAGGCCGTTATGATCTTTTCTTTGGAGGAGTAACTGTGAAGCCTCACAATTATGTCGCGTCTCCTTTTAGGGTCGTCTGATTTAGGCCCTAGAGCTCGGTGGGCTCTGTCAATTTCAAGGTCCCTTTCTGGGATGTCTTTACAGATCATTGTAAACAGTTCCAGCAAGTAGGTTTTGATTTGCGAGGGGGAGACCATCTCAGGGACATTTCTGATGCGGATGTTTTGGCGTCTGTCCCTGTTTTCCTGTTCCTCCTGGCTTTCTCTTAAGGCCGCGATCTCCTCACCCAAGCGGATTATCTCTTCCTCCGCTGCTGTCTGTCGATCAAGGGCCCCCTCCACCTTGGTTTCCATCTCTGTCGCTCGAGTTGTTAGCGAGGAGATTTCCTCTCTAATATCATGCACTGCCTCTTTAATGTCTGCTTGTAGAGAGAGATGCAGTTTAGCATGCATGGAGACAAATAGCTCTTCCATGTATTCTCTGGTTAGAGGCTCTCCTTCCTCCCGGCTTTCTCTCGGCTGGTTTCGGGCCCATGCGGAGGGTGGCTAGCCTCGTGTTCCGCCGCCATCTTGCTTTTCAGCCGGCTCCTCCGGTCTCTTCTGGGGCGGCGAGAAGTACTTTGAAACCTCTTGGGTAGCAGGCTTCTTTCCTTTGGACGACATTCTGGGCGAGTTTGCCTCTGTCCTGGGATCGAAATCGGGGGAAATTTCAAGCTTTTTAGGTGCTTTATCTATAAGTTTGTGCAGTAGGGTCCACGGAGCTCCACGTTCACCCAACCATCCCTGGTGACGTCACCGGAAGCCCCCCGCAATAATCATTTTTAACGGTGACAAGTGCATAATAAATTGGAGTATGTCTGGGATTCTGTACGGGTCAATGCGTTGGTATCACCGCCTGATGTGGCGTTAACAGCCATTAACTTGAATGGCAGTTAACGCTGTTTTGGGGTGCGATTCTCTGCATTGATGCTTAGTGAATCCTGCCCTATGTGTGTGAATCATTTTTTAACTTTCATCTTTTATGCCATTTTCTTCTCAGTTTAGAATTTGAAGCGTGCCATTTATACTGTATATCCATTCAGTATACGGAGTATTATTTTTCTATATAGATTTTTGTGCATCTTGCAATCATATTTGCATTGATTTGTAGACAAGAATGATATTAAGCAATGCATATTCCCTCTTTATTTATTTTAGGAATGTTTGGGTTGCAAGGGACCGGAAATAAAATATATTCTGATTTTTTTTTATCCTTCCTTAATTTCTAACTCCCCAATTCAGAATAAGGGCCCCAGAAAATCAGTGTCCCAAGTGTAGCCATGCATAATAATGGACTGAAGACATCTTCCCTGCTGGCAGTAAACCCTGGTAAGTACAGGAATGCCAGCAGTAGTTATGGAGGTTTTTCCCTCACACCCTGGTGAGGTGCCCTGTGTATGGATGGGAGTGGCTGCATGCTCTGAGTCCCTGGTTAGTGACATCAGGGATGTGCCTGCCCCCTGAGGTATATAAGGCACAACACTGTCAAAGTTAGGTTGTTGTTGCTGATGTGTTTGGCTCCTGTGAAAGGGATTGCAGGATAGCTTTGTGCCCACTAATGCTGTTGGTATCACCGCCTGATGCGGCGTTAACAGCCATTAACTTGAATGGCAGTTAACGCTGTTTTGGGGTGCGATTCTCTGCATTGATGCTTAGTGAATCCTGCCCTATGTGTGTGAATCATTTTTTAACTTTCATCTTTTATGCCATTTTCTTCTCAGTTTAGAATTTGAAGCGTGCCATTTATACTGTATATCCATTCAGTATACGGAGTATTATTTTTCTATATAGATTTTTGTGCATCTTGCAATCACATTTGCATTGATTTGTAGACAAGAATGATATTAAGCAATGCATATTCCCTCTTTATTTATTTTAGGAATGTTTGGGTTGCAAGGGACCGGAAATAAAATATATTCTGATTTTTTTTTATCCTTCCTTAATTTCTAACTCCCCAATTCAGAATAAGGGCCCCAGAAAATCAGTGTCCCAAGTGTAGCCATGCATAATAATGGACTGAAGACATCTTCCCTGCTGGCAGTAAACCCTGGTAAGTACAGGAATGCCAGCAGTAGTTATGGAGGTTTTTCCCTCACACCCTGGTGAGGTGCCCTGTGTATGGATGGGAGTGGCTGCATGCTCTGAGTCCCTGGTTAGTGACATCAGGGATGTGCCTGCCCCCTGAGGTATATAAGGCACAACACTGTCAAAGTTAGGTTGTTGTTGCTGATGTGTTTGGCTCCTGTGAAAGGGATTGCAGGATAGCTTTGTGCCCACTAATGCTGTAACTAGTGGCACAGGTTTCCAAATCAAGCCTGTCAAGGCCACACTGTGTCCAGGGACCTGGCAAAGGGGTGATCTCCCTACGGGGAGAGGGGATCCCACTCCAATTGGGAGGGCGTACCTGGCAAAGGGACAGCACGGAGAAATGTGTGGCTGAAGCTGACAGCTGCCAGGGGGGCCCAGGTGTAAACTCCTGTTCTGGGCCCTGGGAATGCTGGTGGTGGCCTGGTGATAAATTCCATATTTTCACTGCTCTACAAATGAGTTTAATCCAACTCTACTCCAATTCTCTGGGGACCAATTCAGATTTGAGGTAGTTTAGAAATCAACATTGCTTTTACTATTACCTAAGTGAACCTAGAGCTTGGGTATATCCAGTTAAATCACAAGCCTGTATCACTTCATAGAAATTGAAAGCTGAAAGTTAGAAAATGTGTACTTTTCCATTGCACATTTCAATCAAAAGGTCCAAGATAGGAACCAAAAAAATTCTGCCTGTTTTCATGGACTTCATCAGTACCCGGAGAACTTTCAACTTATAACATTTCCTCTTTCTCAATTACAGAATGTCATAGATCTCTGTGATCTATTTATATAAACTGTTATGATAGTTGAAAACATGGAAATATGATCATAGAGGGATGACTGGAGTTCAATTAAAAATAACAAGATGTTGATTCCATTGCATCAAGTTTCTAGTATTAGTTTTCAGAGAATCTGCACTATCTCTGGTTTAATAGGTAAAAGGTGACTTCTTTAGATAACATGCTTCATATGTCCATTGTGTACTCCCCTTCAGCTTTGTTGTATTCGGGTAATCTTTCAGTATTTTCAACTAGTGAAATTACTATATTTATTTTAAGAAAATAGTCATGTAATCCTTTGTGGAAATAACGTATAGAAACACATTAAATTACTATAACAAATTGGCAGGGGGAAGAGGAGAGAGGATAATGTACTATATTAAAGTCTGCTGGCTGAGAATTTAAGGCACAAAAAAACCCAACATTTATAAACAAAATATGAGGCTTTGGCGCTGTCACCATTCACACCGAAGCCACAACGTCCATCTTGTTTCCTGGCCGTCTTTACACACTTTCGCCCACACTGGGGCTGCAGAGGCCATCTTGGTCATTGGTGTCCTGCCTTTAGTGCACAGTTCCTGTTTGGCTCCTGTGGATCTTCACTCTGCCTTGTTTCCAGCCTGTGACTCCGACCTTACATCTTTGCCGCCAGCCTCGACCATTGCCTGTGACCATGACTTGGTTCCTTTGCCACCTGCCTCGACCCCAGCCTGTGAACATGACTATTCTATTCTCGATACAGGACTCTGTCTCTCAGTTCAGGTCGGAGATGTATAGCCAACTTCAGCCCTGCAGTTCGCTCCCTGTTTAGAGATGAGCATCGTTACACAATTTTTTTTTTTTTTTTTTTTAACTTACATTTTTTATTGCATTTTTGGCACCACATACAGAAATTCCATATCACATGACATAAGTATGATCCTTTAACACATTCACTTAAAAAAAAAAAATGCCTAACTAGGGCGGGGGCAGGGAGTGGGAACGTGTATAATATCTTCTAATACAAGTCAGATCCTCTTCACCTATAGCCAAGATCTTGTTCCGTGTGGACTCTTCTCTATCCTCTGCCTATTTGACTAATATCAACATATATTCATTTAATATCATGTGTCATACATCTTTTCCACCTCCATCAAGAGAGGTTGCATCTCGCCCTATTAAAGCATAATTGTGGCCATACCCACCCCAGGGATATCCATTTGGGCTAACCACGGTAGCCACACTTTTAGAAATTGTGCCAGAAATTTAGTTCCAGTGTCGTTGACCAAACTTGTCAACTTTTCCATCTGCCAGACAAACCAAATTCTGTTCCGAATCTCCAAATGTTTCTATAAGGCCGAGTCCATAGATGGACAGGCCGTGCTGAGGCGTGCGGACGCTCTGCGCTGAGCCCCTGCATCCTCAATGAGGATGCCTTGAGAGGGGGCTCACGTGAGCGTCCGCAGGCGTGCTGACGAGTTGGAGGTTTCAGCTGAGCGCCAAGCTGTTTTTCAGCGCGCTGTCGGCTGAAAACCTCCAATCACAGCACAGCAGCGTCAACGTCACGGCGCCGTGACATTGACGTCAGTGCGTCGCGGGCGATTGGCCCAGCGACGTCACTGCCCTGCCTCCAACCACCTCCCCCCGGCTCCCTTCGCGCACGCTGGCTCGCCTGCAAGTCCGTGCAATCGCGCTGACTGAAGCAGGCGAGCCTCAGCGTTAGCGCGCCTCCGCTCTCCCCACCCCTCTATGGCCCAGGCCTAATGCTGCGATCTCGCACCCAGTTGCTGTTGCAAAATGTGCAATTGATTTACTTTCTGTCCTGGAAATGCCTGGTAGTTTTCAATTTAATAAAAACAGCCTTGGGTCTAATGGAATGGTGAGGCCCAAGATCCTCTGCAGCCAATCTCAGATTTTCTCCCTCAGTGGGGCAATCTGAGAGCAAGACCACAGCATAATGTAACAAGTCTGCTGTTTCTCCACATTGTTTGGACACAATGGGGAGTAACCTGTGACAAATTGTGATCATTTTAGTGGAGTGAGATAACATCTCATCATTACCTTATATGTGTTCTCCCTTAACGTTGTGCAAATTGAGCTTTTAGCTACCGAAACAAAAATCTCATCCCATTCTTCTTCCTCCTGTACTTCCCCTAGGTCTGCTTCCCAGTGAGACATAACCTCACTTTTCGGGAGTACTCAGGGCTAAAACAGGTCACTTCCTTATACATTTGAGATGTAAGTCCGCTAGTGTCTGTTTCTAAAATAAAGAGCTTTTCAAAAATTTGTCAATGGGCTGGGGGCTAAATTTATTATAAAATACTCTTTATCTGGAGGTATCTAAAAAATTTCAGAATGTGGTATGTCTTTTTCTGACCTAATTTGTTCAAATGTTTTAATGTTATTTCTACTCTCCAGATCTTCCAATCTCGTGATACCTTTCAGCTTCCAAATTGTAAAATCTTTACTATCCATCCCTGGATCAAAATCCAAATTGTCTAATAGGGAGGCCATCAGTGATTTTTTTGTGGTTAAAGCACATCTAAGTTTTGCGGCATCCCAGATTAATAAGGAGTTAGTCATTGAGGAAAGCGGTCTACAGTCAATTTTGACTTTCAATTTTGGTAACCAACTTAGATTGTGTAATTCTAACAGAGAGCAGAATTCTGCTATCAGTTCTACCCATCTTTTCAAATTGGGGTCTGTATGCCACTTAGCAATTTGACATAATTGGGCCGCTCTGTAATAGGACAACAAGCAAGTTACTGCAAAGCCACCCGCCAGCGTTGTTGCCTTCTTTACCCTTGGTCTCTTGTAGTTCCATATGAACCAGATTAGAATGTATTTCCTTAGAGTCTTCAGCAATTTGGGAAAGTTCACCTTATATAAAGATTTATAGTTGTTTGTAAGATGTATACCCAGGTATTTAATAGCCTTGTGTTGTCACGTAAAGTTGAAATTTATGGCTATGAGTTTTTCCATGTCCTTTCGTAGGTTTACGTGTAATGTCTCGTGTAGCCCCCTTTCCCTGTAAATAAGGGAACTACACATGCTGTGTTTACCTGTGGCTCACAGAAGGCCTAAGCCTCCACCGCTGGTAGCCTGGGGTATGCTTTAGCTCTTCTTGGTGCAGTGCCTCACCTGGGAGGGATCCTTGCTCTGCAGAATAACCCCTCACAGGAACCAATACAATAATAGTAACACACACCACACAGGTATATTTTAACAGTTTACTTAAACGCACTAATAATAACACACTATATCAACCTTCCCACAATGCAATGGACCCAATACAATGGTCACACTCCGGTGAGACCCCCCAAAGTACTGAGGTGCGCTAGGCACCTAACCACCTGGTGTCCACCGAGCCAAACCTGCCCCGAAGTATGTGGAGTAGTGCTACCCACTGTGTATGGCTGTTGGTGCATGTGGGCACCTTCCTGGTCTCCGTCCAGACCAGGGTATATGGAAGATGATGGATCCGCAGACCACAACGTGATCCTATGACGTTGTGTCCTGCTGATACTCTCCTTCCCGAAAGTGTCCACCTCTTGATTGAGCTCCAGCTGGAGGGTGTCCATTAATGTCTCTCAGGATATGCCTGTGGTCTGGACCCAGACCGCAGGCCACGCACACCATGTGGCTTCCGTCACTGTGTACTAACACTCTATTACTAAAGTGCTAAGGGGAGCGTACCTATCCGGGGCCTTCCCTGTAGCAACCACAATCTGAGGTGAGTCGGCTTAGCTGGGACCTGTGGAGGGAGATCTGGCCTAGTCCCAGGGCTACTGGCACCTGGGACACTATCTTACCCCTTGCTGTCCCTGCTCCGACTGCCGTGCGGTCCTGAGTGTGCCAAAAGTATCTCTTCCTCCTCTCCGTGGTTTCTGCAGCCCTATTGGCTATGCGCCCCAACGTGGGAAGTAGCCCCAAGGCGTGCTGGGACATGTAGTTCCGTGCGGAGCCTGTCTAATGGCCGCCACACTTCGGGACCCCCTGCGCATGTGTGAGGCTTCTATTGCTCATGCGCAACATTCAAGATGGTGACACCCTGTACCAGCGTCCCGCCTCGGAGCTCCGGCACTCCGGACAACCTGTAGCCTTCCCCCAACCCGCTATGGAGGTGAGCGGGGACCAAGCTACACTCGGATTTTGCATGATTGATTTTAAAGCCTGAGATCCTGTTGAATCTCTCTAGCAGACTAAATAGATGAGGCAGGCAGGTCAGAGGCCTGGATTACTACATCACTACATCATCCGCATAGAAAGTCACTTTATGCGTTTAGTTTTTAATTTGAATCCCCGATATATCCGGGTATTTCCGAATCTGTGCCGCTAATGGTTCCATACATAATAATGGGGAGAGAGGGCAACCCTGTTTCGTACCACTTTTGATATGGAAATATTCAGAGTGAAATCCTTGATGGATAACCCGTGCCACCGGCTTAGTATACAATGCTGCAATCGCCTTTAATATTCTATTCCCGAACCCAAACGCCCTGTAACAGGGACTTATCACTGTTTGAGAAAAACTGCCTGTAACAGGGGATTGGTCCCTGTTCAAAAAGGTGCCTCTAATCCAGCAGTGTGGTGGTTAACTGCTGGTAGTCAATTAACCAACACCACTTGGCTGATTAGAGGTTGGTTAGAAAAGCCTGCCTTTGAGACAGGAAGAGAGATTCCTTAGGCTTTGCCTATAGTGCCGCCGATGGCGACGGCGAAACGATGGGTGACGTCACCCGTCGCCACTGGCGAAAGTTATGTTTCGCCGGTCGGCCGCATCGCGGGATTCCCGCAATTTGATTTGTTCAAGGGCCGTCACGTGACGGCCCTTGAAAAATCAAATTTTGCCGGCGGCGAGTTTTCGCGATGGCGGCGTCACTCCGTCGCTTGTCGCCATCGCGTGCACTATAAGCGCACGCGGCGGCGGTGGCAATGCTTTTGTGCGAATTCGCGTCGCCGTCACTATAAGCACGACCTTAGTCCACAACTGGGCTGACCAAGGAAACAGACAGAGCAGAGGTTCCTGAGTCTCACAGATGAGACTGACAGAGGGATCACAGATGTCTGGAGCTCACAAGACTTCTACACCTGAATGCTGAGTTAACCCGAGGAAAAGGCAGCAACTCTGGAAAGAGAGAAGCCTTACCCCTACAACTACGACACAGATAAGACTTTTCTTATAAGACTGATTATCTATGTCTGTCTATATATATATAAATGTCTCTATGATTTGGGCTGGTGAATCGCTGGACTACAAGTGTAAATATACTCCAACGTGGAGCAGATTTTGTTTGTGGATTTTCACATGTTTGCTGTGTTTAAAGCAACAGGCGCAATAAAGCCTTATTTAATTTCAAAATATATAAACGGATACAATCTGCGAATTATGATGTAGCAGATATACCCTGCTCAAGCGAATGGAGAGGGACTAATACATCAAACAGTGTAGAGGAGGGGTGGTGCTCACAGGGAGTGGATAATAGACTAAGTAGGAGGAAAGACAGAATCCCTAATTTGTGGCACTAAGAAAATACACCCTAAATAAAACTTAATATTTATTAGATAATCTTAAAATGAACTGTTTGGCGTAACCATAAATGCAGGACAAAAAGTTAGTTAAAATAATAAAAGACCGGAGAGGTGGGGTAGTACATAGGGTAATTATATATAAACCATATTGTCAGTTTATTTAACCCTTTGATGGTATATAAGTGTAAGAAAAGTGTCACTCAGGTAAGTATAGTATGGATATTGTTATATCACTGGTCCCTTACAATCAAATCCTAAAAGGAGGCTGAGTAGGGATAACTATAAACTTACAGGGAGTAGGAGGAGGGATAATTGAATCCTAGCTATATAGATAAATATCTATGTCTAGAGCAGCCATGTAGATAGCCCTTGCTATATCTAGGTAGCTAACCTCTAACTAAATGAACGTGAACACAAACACTAATTGAGACAAGCTGACACTGAAGTCTGGGTGCTCTTGCTGCCCACGAATGCAGTCTACGAAGCACCCAGACATACACCTCTCCGATGAGCCGACGTCACGTGATGATGACGTCAGACGTATCCTACGTACGTTTCACCGTGACGGGCTTCATCGGGGGCGGGTTCCAAGTGAATTTGGTAGGTTTTTATTGGATCTTGTTGCCGAGGTAACCGATTGATGCCCTCTTTCCATTGAAGATGGCTGACAGCCAATCGCAGCTCATTGCGTGTAGACGCTCCCTCTAGAGGGTAGGGAGGTAAGAAGAATACATTCCTCTGGATTGGCTGTAACTGTCAGCCAGTGGTAAATGTGTAAGTTACATTTCTTGTTTCACAGCAGCGCTTATGGAGTTGTGTAAACAAACTTACATTGCATAGCACACCAGGGATACATACATATGGTGGGGATGTCTCAGTTAGGGACAATAAATGGCCATATAATATATATATATATATATAAGCACAGGTGATGGGAGAGCTCTCCCATCACCTGTGCTTATATATACACAGTGTTCGACAAACCTATACATTTGCTCGCCCCGGGCGAGTGGATTTAACCCCCGGGCGAGTAAATATTAGCCCAAGCAGCACACGTTTGGTACTAGGTGGCGAGTAGATTTTTTTGTGTGGCGAGTAGATTTTTTGGTGATTTGTCAACCACTGTATATATATATATTATATGGCCATTTAATGTCCCTAACTGAGACAGCCCCACCATATCTATGTATCCCAGGAGAGAGATTCCTTTGCTCACATTTGGGCTGACATAAGGAGAAAGAGGACTGCAGAGATTTCCTTAGCCCACAGCTGGGCTGACCTGAGAAAAATAGGATGTCTTGATGCACACAAAAGGACTGGATGCTGACAGCAAGACAAGGGGACAAGACCTCTATACCTGGACACAGAGAGTGCCATAGCAAACAAGGATGCTGACCCAGGAGAACAGAGAGGCCTTCCTCTACAGCTACCACAGCAGAAACAGATAAGAGACTTTATTGTTGGACTATTGTGTGTATAAATATATATATTTAGAGTGGTAACCAGCTTAGCTACCCACGCAGTTAGAAAGTGCTGGAGTAAAGGTTTAGTTATTCTCCAAAGTGGAGTAGGCCTTTATTTTGTTTGTTTTTGTATGTTTCCCTTTGTTAAAGGAACAGGCACAATAAAGCCAAGATATAATTTCACCCTAATTGGTCGCCATTAAATGTACCTCTGCACACATCTCATACACGCCTCAAGCGTGATATTTAGATATGGCCAGTCTATCCTGTCAAATGCTTTTTCAGCATCTAGACTGAGCACCATTGAATGGATCTTTTTAGTGTTAGCCAATTCAATCAAATCGATTATTTGTCTTGTATTATCGGCTGCTTGCCTTCCTTTTATGATGCCAACCTGGTCAGGGTGAATCAGTCTAGGCAGGATATGGCTAAATCTATTAGCTATCATTTTGGAATACATTTTGATATCTGTATTTATTAGATAAAACGGTCTATAGCTTTTACAATTTGTCGGATCTTTACCCTGTTTATATATAAGAGAAATGGATGCCTGGAGCATCTATTCCGGGAATGAAGTGCCTGCTAGTACAGGTAGTCCTCGTTATCCAACGTTTCACTTTACAACGAATGGCATATCCAACGCTTTACAGTGCAACCCTGAGGGTCGTTTTTTGATGCAGGAATGCGTTATCCGACGCCTGAATGCGTTATCCAAAACTCACCGCCACTGATTAACATGGGACTCACTTTACAACGGTGTCACTATCCATCGCTACTTCCAGAACGGATTCCGTTGGATAACCGAGGACTGCCGGTATTGTATTAAACATGCAAAGAAGGTGTGGGCTAACAATTGATCAAATTTTTTTATAATATAAATTAGAGAACCCATCGGGGCCTGGTGCTTTAGATGGCTTTAGTTGTTTTATCACCTGCATTAATTCTTCTATCGTGAAATCCCTCGCTAAACATTCATTGTCCTCCCTGCTCAGTCCAGGTAAGTCTGCGTCTGTCAGAAAATCCCTTAAGGCCGAGCTTATAGAGCCGGCGACGGCGACACGACCGGTGACGTCACCTGTCGCCGCCACCGCTAGTGAAAGTTGTAATTTTCTTTCCGGGGACGTCGCATGCGACCAGGCCTTTGATTGGTTCAGAAAAATCAAATTTGACCGGCTTCAAAAATTCGCGCCGCCATGTCGCTCCGTCGCGCTTATTATAAGCGCTTGCGACGGCAACAATGCATTTGTTTTCGAGCGACGTCGCGTCGCCGGCACTATAAGCACAGCCTAAGGCCTGACTCAGGTTTGCATTATGAGTAACCTTTTCTCCATTAAAAGATTCTCATAGTATTTCTTAAATTACTCTACAATTAATTTAGGGTTAGATGTTACAATTCCCGATTGGAGTCTAATAACTTGTATATTGTAAATTAGTTGCATATTTCTAATTTTGTTAGCTAGAAGTGATCTGGCTTGTTTGCTTTTTCAAAAAAAATCCTCTTTGAACAACTCAAGGCATTTTCAGCCAAGGAGGTTAGGAGCTTATTAGGCTCTATTCTAATGTACTTTAGCTTTTTTAATGTGTCTGTTCTGCCATTACTTTTGTGCAGGTCAGAAAGTTCTGCAAGTTTTGCTTGCAGTTGAACAATTTTCGGTTCCTTCTCTTTTTTCCTCCCTGCAGCAATACTAATAAGGGAACCTCTAAGTGTTGCCTTATGGGCTTCCCAAAGTGTGGTTTGGGAATCTACACTGCCGATTAATACTAAATAATTGCTCTATCTCTTTGTTAATTGTTTGAATTACCTCAGGGACTTTAATAATTGATTAATTTAATTTCCAGTTTGCTCCAGGTCTGTCTAGGTTCAATTGAGTGCACCTTAATTCTATAGGTGCATGATCTGACCATGTAATATCATGGATCCTCGTAGAGGAGATCTTTGGAACCAATCTGTTTGATATAAAGAAGTAATCTATTCTACTATAGCTTGAGTGGGGATGAGAAAAAAACGTGTAACCTTTTTCATTGGGGTGCAACGCTCTCCAAATGTCTGACATCTGATTGTCTTTTAACCCTTTAAGAAGAGCTGCGGTGCCTTAATTTCTTTGTGGGCGCTTAGGTTGAGCAGACTTGTCTAAGGCAGGATCAATTACCATATCAAAATCCCCTGCAAGAACTACGTGACCCTTAGGCTAAGGCCCCGCTGCACGCGCCCACACGGCCGCCTTGCTTGCTGGCGGCGCGTGCAATTCACTGCACCGCGATCTGCAGTGAATTTTTTCCGGCGCGGGGGGGTGGGGGGTTGGTGGCTAAAACGGGTGGGCGGGCGCGGCCATGACGTGAGGGGGCGGGACCGCCCCTCAGCCGCTCAACCACACAGACAGACACTCACGCACTCAGCCCCACACACACACAGACAGGCACTCAGACACACACAGACAGGCACTCACGTACTCAGGCACACACACACACACAGACAGGCACTCACAAATACACACGGGGGGGGGGTGAATCGGAGCACGGGGGGAATCAGAAGGGGGATCGCTGACACTGCAGACACACAGCTCGGCAGGCGAATTAACCCCGTCACTGCTAGGGGGGCCTTCAACCCAATACTTAGGGGCACTTGTGAATGGTTACAACCCCACAGACAGGACAATAGAGGGGCAGAGAGAATCCCATCAGGTGCTGACATTGTCCCGCAGTACATGAGCAGCGCGTACAATGGCGATGCCCCACACTACAGTATGCTTACAGGGGTGTGTGTCACACACACACCTCCCGTGGCGAAAAGGAGAGAGTCTGTGGGAGGGAGCAGGGGGACTCCCTTGGTGCTGCAGAGTTTATTTAAAATCGCTGCTTTCCCCTACCCTCTCCCCCCCGCTCCCCGAAGCCTCCCCTCCTCATTGGCTCACAGCCACACCACGTGACGCGTCGCCGCTTGGGATTATAATTCTCTTGCATCCCCTGGCGGCTGACGCCGTGCAGGGAGGAGGGAGCGGGACCTGCTCGGGAGAATAACATCAGATGGTGCGTAGCGCGCATGCGGCCGCGCGCGCCGCCGGACGCAGCGACACCAAAGCCTTAGATACCTTGCCTAATGTATGATGAGAAAAACACGGGGTCTTGTTCACACGGGGCATATGCATTTGCAATCGTTAAATATTGACCCTGTATAGTGCAAACCAAGATCAAAAATCTGCCTTCCTTATCTTTCTTAGTCTATTCTACCACAAATGGAAACCTATTATTAAATAGGATGGCTACCCCACTTTTTTTTAACTTTGGCTCAGGCAAAGAAACATTGACGAAAATGCTTATCCACATATTTGGGGAAACTTTTTGTGCTGAAATGTGTCTCCTGTAACAGAATATCCACATTTTTACGTTTATAATCCGTCAAGGCCACCCACCTTTTGCCCGAACTATTGAAACCTTTCACATTATGCGATAAAATGGTTACCGACATCTTACAGAGAATAATTTCCTACATAAAGTAGCAGACCACCTTGTATGACCACACAGGGGACTCTCCTGTTCACTTTGAGAGATACATTTTTTTTATTTTGGAGGATTCTGACTTTGAGGTAGGTGAGGGGCAGGGAGACTAAACTTTGGGGGGAAAAAACTGAAACAGAAACCTGAATTGAGTCAGTCATGGTCGAATGAGACCCTGACTCAGATGGCCTTAGGTATGACCCAAACCTCGGACCAGCATAGACGCTAGTTCTCGGAGGCCCAAGGGACTTGTTCTGTCATGGGTTCTTCCCGACACTCATATGAGGACGCACGTGAACAACCGGGGCAACCACTTCTCTGTTCTGCCCCAAAACACTCATGCAACTTTATATAAACAGTATATTCGAATTAGAAACTGAAGCAATCTCTCCTATGTAGTATGTGTGACACTCTCTAGCTGTCAATACTTTGCTGTTACTTGTTTTTGCACACCTGCTGATCCTTATATCTTATGTAGGCTTTGTTATTCTGCTAGAACTGCTCTATGTTGTCTACCTTATTCCCTACCTTGTTTTCCGAACTATCTGATCCTTCCCTAACCCATTCACCCTCACTATCCGAGCTTGAATAACAGGTCTGTGTTTAGGGCCCCTCATATTATCCCTCTCTCTACCTCTTCTTCCTTCTTTTCAATGTGCTCGTATGCGCAGCAGTGCCAGGAGTTGCAGCGGCCATGGATGTTGCGCATGCGCAGGACAAGCACGCAAAGCGGGGTCAATAAAATAAAGGCTCTGAGCGGGGACTACAAGTCCCATGAGCCTTAGTAACAGTCACCTGACCATGCCAGCCAATAGGGCTCTAGGGTTGTACTGAGAAGGGAAGTAGGAAGCTGACAGTGGAGCACAAGTGTCAGTAGGTGCCAGGAGAGGATAGGGGAAGGAGGTGCAGAGAGGCAAGTAGCCTCTGCACTAGGCCAGAACCCCCCTAGGCCCTGAGACATTGATTAAGCTTGTGGCTGCTTTAGGGACAGGCCCTAGGATAGGGAACCTGCTCCATTAGTGCTGTTTACAAAGTGAGGGACACAGCGGAAGCTGAATACCCTGAGAGGTCTGGGACCAGGCCTAGTCATAGAGAGAGAGACTGTCATCAGGGTGGGACTACCCTTAATGGCCTTTTGCTGCAGCGGAGTCCAGGACGTCACTGAGGAGATCGTGGATCGGCGGATCCTTTGTGAAGATATCTGCAGGCCCGGGTGCTGGAGCGCCCAGCAGGTATCGTTAATATGTGCACCAACAAAGTATACACATTCAAAGTGGCAGCGCTGACCACAGGACAGGGTGGGAAGGGATGTACTGTGGACCAATGTGGGATACACGGTGGTGGGGGTACTGGGATACGCCTTGCATGGTGTGTGGGCAGTTGTACTCTTGCGGCTATTTACACTCGACTGTGAATATCCACTGTCATGATTAGGTCCTGTGAGGTGCTCCTTCCATTCCGTTGGGATCTCTCACAGGTGGAGGCGCTGCACCGTATTGTAAGCAAACCACCCCAGGCTCTCCGTGGCAGAGGCTTAGGCTCCTGGGAGCCAACAGGTAAAAGGACCCCCTGTGTTCAGGGGAAACGGGGCTACATATATACAATTACTGTAGTGCAGTTATTTTGCACCAATATTGCCCCAGGTTTGCAGAATAGAAACTTGAGCAGTCATATACTGTTATTACAATACATGCTTTTTTTTTGCCCAAACCCGTGTTGTTAGGTAGCGAACTATCCCCTGGGGCCAAGTAATGTGCGATCCCTCACATAGGCACACAGCGCCTTCCTCACAGTTATATGTAACAGTTTTCTGTACACCGCTGCACGGTATTAAATCATCTATCATCTCCCGGGTATACCGCTTCCCTACCCCCACATTGTATCACTGCAGTTATCATCTCCCGGGTATACCGCTTCCCTACCCCCACATTGTATCACTGCAGTTATCATCTCCCGGGTATACCGCTTCCCTACCCCCACATTGTATCACTGCAGTTATCATCTCCCGGGTATACCGCTTCCCTACCCCCACATTGTATCACTGCAGTTATCATCTCCCGGGTATACCGCTTCCCTACCCCCACATTGTATCACTGCAGTTATCCCGGGGGGTGAGTGACAGGAAGCAGCGCTCAGGATGGAGGGGGGCCGGAAGTCCCGCCCCTGCCGGAGCGGAAGTGCGCTCAGGTGCTGCTGAGAAGCCGGCGATCCGAGTGACCTGCAACCAGAGAGGAGGAACATGTCTCACCCATGCCCCACCACCCGGCCGTCCGACCCCGCCAACCCGCGCGTGTTCTTCGATGTGGAGGTGGGAGGGGAGCACGGTGAGTGAGGGGGAGGGGAGCTGAGCGGTGACTGTGGCCTCAGCACCGTGTTGTACAGTGTAGGGGACAATGGGCGCGTTGTCAGCACGGTGTCGGGATGCTGAACTAGGCGTAGGGGGCCCTACACTACAATCAATGGGGGCTTCGTCAGCACAAAGGGGGGAACGGAGCTGAATAAGTGACTGGGCGCGTGCACAATGGACGGCCGGGTTCCGGCGATGTATGAATGAATGAATGACTTGGGCGCGTGCACGATAGAACATTCTCGCGGGGAGCGCTGGTCTGCCGGCGGGCTGGATGTCACGTGCTGGGGTAGCGCATGGCGGGGGCGGGGGGCAGAGGAGGAAGGAGAGCGCCGGGCGCCGGGCTCGGAAGGAAGGTTCCAGCGATGACATCACAATGCGGGTGTGAGCTACCGGGCATTGTCACGTCACCGTGCTGCTTCTAAACATGAAGCGGCATCTCGCGGTGCCTAGAGCGGCCAAGTAGAGCGCGTCACATCACTGCATACAGTCTCGTGTTAACACCGCAATTTCGCCCCATATCCTGCGCTCCTTTCATTGTGCAGCCTCCCCCAGCTGTAGGGGAGCACCAGTCATTGTGCAGCCTCCCCCAGCTGTAGGGGAGCACCAGTTTGCCCGTTACCTACTTGTGCATTACAATCTGTCCCTCCATACAGTATTTAACCATGTGACACAAATCATTAGCCAATAGGATGCATTGATTCTCCACATAACTACTGTAAATGTAAGGACAAATGTAAGCAAGCATTATATGGGGTTTGATGAAGATGGGAACACTTTTGAACATTGAGGATGATCAGTATGTAAAAATGATGTGTATATAGCGAAAAATACTTCACCCCAAACCAGGTTTTATGAAGACGATACAGCACTGCAGGAAATTTGCTTAAAATAGATTGTATCGTATGTCTTGATATAGCGCCATTAATGTACATAGCGCTTCACAGTAGTAATACGCGACAATCATATAAATAATAAATAACAGGTAATGGGAAATAGTGCTTCAGATGTGAAAGTAACATTTTAGGAAGAGCAGTCCCTGCTCCGAAGAGCTTACAATCTAATCGGTAGGTAGGAAGAACGTACAGAGACAGTAGGAGGGAGTTCTGGTAAGTGCGTCTGCAGGGGGCCAAGCTTCGTGTATAGTATTAGCCACGGTGCTATTCATATACTTCTTTAAGCAAGTGGGTCTTAATGGTGGATAGAGAGGGTGCTAGTCGGGTATTGAGGAGAAGGGCATTCCAGAGGTGGGGCAGTCGAGGAGAAAGGTTTGAGGAGAAAGGTTTAAGGCGGGAGAGGGCTTTAGATACAAAGGGGGTAGAGAGAAGGCATCCTTGAGAAGAACGCAAGGGTCGGGATGGTGCATAGCGAGAAATTGAAAAAAAATATATATAATGACAATAAATATATTGTCTCTTAAACAAAAACAACGTTTTAGTCTATGGGACTGTGGGGAATAAATAGGGTTTTTACCGGGAAGGGGGAGATAAAAGAAACAAGAAACCCAGGGGCCACAGGGCTGTCCTTGTTTCCAAGCAACCATATGTAAACAACAACTGACAATAGATGTCAGGAACATTGTATCTACTCCGTGTGGGCTTGACTGTATTCAGTGGCGTCCACAGTATGTGTGGATATCATAACGCCATTTATCTTTTGGCAATAGTTTCAATAGTCCTTTTATAACTTAGATCAATGGTTTTTAACCTCTTCTTGTGTTTTTATTTTAAGGAACCCTATAATTTATATTGTGAAATTCCGAGGGACCCCAAACTTCTATAAAGGTGCTTCTGAGATCAGATGCATTGTAAGGAACCCCAACCCTCTCTAATAGCACGTCTGAGATCAGATCCCTGACCTTACCTGTACAGACCAAAGTTTCTGAATGTCTCTAGGCGATGTCATCCTGGTTGGCCCTCCGCCAACTTAATATGTAAAAAACAGAGCTCCTCATATTTCATCCCAAGCCTGGCCCCACTACCTCCTTTCACATTACTGTTGGAAGTTCTGTCTCACACCCGAGTCCTCGCTGGCGCTGAGCTCGCTTGGCGCGCTTACCTTCAATGTTGATCAGCACATCCCCTCTCCCGCTGTGCTCGCGCGCTCATGCGCGTGCACACACGCTCTCCCAAGCGTTCTGCTTGGGGAGACAAGGGAGAGATACTTTCGTGCTGAGCAGGGTCACATGACCCTGCTCTGACAAATGGGAAGAGAGGGGGCGTGTTCTACTCTGCTGTCACACACACACTGACACTGAATTCAGCAGCACTGAATTCAGCAGAGAGAAGTGGAAAGGGGGGGGGCGGACGGGGGGGGGGGGCAAACGGGCGGACGGGGGGGGGGGCAAACGGACGGACGGGGGGGGGGGCAAACGGACGGACGGGGGGGGGGGCAAACGGACGGACGGGGGGGGGGCAAACGGACGGACGGGGGGGGGCAAACGGACGGACGGGGGGGGGCAAACGGACGGGGGGGGGAAACGGACAGTGGGGGGCAAACGGACAGAGGAGGGGGCGCAAACGGACAGAGGAGGTGGGGGAAAACGGAGTGCTGCTGTGTGGTGGGGGGGCAAACGGAGTGGTGGGGGGGCAAACGGAGTGGTGGGGGGGCAAACGGAGTGGTGGGGGGGCAAACGGAGTGGTGGGGGGGCAAACGGAGTGGTGGGGGGCAAACGGAGTGGTGGGGGGCAAACGGAGTGGTGGGGGGAGAAGGGAGAGAGAGAGAGAGAGCGCAATGGGGTAGAGAGAGCAATGAGGGGGAGAGGGAGAGCAATGGGGTAGAGAGAGCAATGGGGGGGAGAGGGAGAGCAATGGGGGAGAGAGAGAGAGGGGTGGAGAAGGGTGAAAGAGGGGGAGGGAGAGAAGCGTAAGCGAGCCCCTGTTAAAGCCGCTCTCATTGCGGCTGCAGGGACTAAGTGCTTGAGCGTAAGCGCGCCTCAGCACGGGTCAGCGCATAAGCGCTGACCATGTCCGAGGCCTTATACATTCTTCTGTATTTGGTACAATTTTCAAATTAGTGAAAAGTTGCAGGGAGCCCTTTAGGGCTGTCAGAGGAACCCAAGAGTTCCTAGGAATCCCGGTTGGAAAACACCGACTTAGACAGATTTAATAGCTTTCCAGCAAGAATTGTATAAATATAGTTATACCAAGTAGATATATATTTCATTGTGTAGACCAGGCCTGCACAAGACGCAGCCCGTCTGCACTCATTGTGCGGCCCGCGGTCACTTTCCCTGTCCTCCTCCCTCCCGAGCCTCCTCTCCCGCCTGCGAGCCGCTATCCCCCCTTCCTCGCCCGGCCGGGAGGCTCTATCCCCCCCATCTCTCCCGGCCGCGAGCCGCGACAAACCCCTCCTCTCCCGGCCGCGAGCCCGCTCTCCCCATCCTCCTCGAGCCTGCTCTCAGGACTGCACGAGTGTGCTAGTCCTGCCTGCTCCGTGAGGTGCCGTTGGGGGGAGGGGAGGTGCAAGGGGGGGGGAGGGGAGGTGCAAGGGGGGGGGAGGGGAGGTGCAAGGGGGGGGAGGTGCAAGGGGGGAGGGGAGGTGAGGTGCAGGGGAGTGATGTGAGGTGCGGGGGGGAGGTGCGGGGGGGAGGTGAGGTGCAGGGGGTGGGGGGGAGGTGCAGGGGGGGGTGGGGGGGAGGGGAGGTGCAGGGGGGGGTGGGGGGGAGGGGAGGTGCAGGGGGGGGTGGGGGGGAGGGGAGGGGGGAGGTGCGGGAGGGGAGGTGAGGTGCAGGGGAGTGATGTGAGGTGCGGGGGGAGGTGAGGTGCGGGGGGGAGGGGAGGTGGGGGGGAGGTGAGGTGCAGGATGGGGGAAGGTGATGTGCAGGGTGGGGAAGGTGAGGTGCAGGGGGGGACGTGAGGTGGAGGTGTGAGGTGCAGGGGGGAGGTGTAGTGGGGTGAGGTGCAGGGGTAGAGTGAGGTGAGATGCAGGTAGTGATGTGAGGTGCGGGGGGGGAGGTGAGGTGCAGGGTGGGGAAGGTGAGGTGCAGGGTGGGGAGGGTGGGGAAGGTGAGGTGCAGGGGGGGAGGTGAGTGAGGTGCAGGGGGGAGGTGTAGTGGGGTGAGGTGCAGGGGTAGAGTGAGGTGAGATGCAGGTAGTGATGTGAGGTGCGGGGGGGGGAGGTGAGGTGCGGGGGGGGAGGTGAGGTGCAGGGGAGTGAGTGAAGTGAGTTGCAGGGGGGGGAGGTGAGGTGCAGGGGGGAGATGTAGTGGGGAGAGTGAAGTGAGGTGCAGGGGGGGAGGTGTTGTGGGGTGATGTGAGGTGCAGGGGGTGGGATGTGTGTGGTCTGCAAGGGGTTATTGTGTGTTATGTGGAGGGGGAGTTAAGGAATAATCAATGAATTACCAAGCACTCTTAACCAGCTAATCACAGAATGATGTATATCGGTGAAACCTGTTTTGGTCAGGGGGTCCGTAGGAGAGTTGGGATACACTGCCCTACAACTACTTAAAGGTTTTATTTGTTCTTTTTCTCAGTTGGCCGAATCGTCCTAGAATTGTTCGCAGATATTGTGCCCAAAACGGCAGAGAATTTTCGGGCTCTGTGTACCGGCGAGAAAGGTTTAGGGAAGACGACGGGAAAGCCTCTTCATTTTAAAGGATGTCCTTTTCATAGAAGTAAGCCTTGTTCTGTTTAATGTTATGCTTTTAAATGTGGATTTTATTTTTCAAACTTTTATTAATAACACACAATCCTATTTTCATAGAAACACGTTTTATTTATTATGGAGCATTGTTCAGCGTTTGTTCCTGCCGTATCTGAAGTTATGTTTCTGTTTCATGCGCAAGTAATTTCATAAATATCCCTGGAATAAATGTCTAGTGGGCATTGTGTTTTTCTTCAATTCCTTTGTGAATTATTATATTGTGACATTTGATTCCCTAAACGTTTTCACTTCAAACAACCGCCTCCGCTAATATGATATAAAGCTGTGTTCTCTTAGTTTAAACTATGTTCATATGAGTGGCGCTGAAATCTTTCCAAACAGTGGGGAGGCGGCCTCATATTGATTAGGTGCCTAATTTACAGAAATGGGATTTGCTTTGTTTGTAACGACTTTTTTTTTTAAACCATTTTGCAGTCAGGAACCCCTTAATACTCCAATCTTTCAACGGCACCTGAATGTGTTGTATATAACTTATTTTTTTTTTGGTTGCTATTAGAGGCACTGATTTTACGTTAATTATATATGTATCTGTTCAGCAAATATTGTTACTGAGGGATGCTATGACATTTGTTTTTCTCTTCAGTTCAAAGGGATTTGAAATTGTATCTTTTTTTTTTTTTAGTTCAGTTTAGGTTGCAATACTTGAGGAATCTGTCAAAATACACTTTGGGCTTTTGTGACTGTACATTGGAATTCAATAGAGCCTGTGGTATAAAATCTGAGAAACAAGGACGTGTGTGATGATAAATCAACACCCGTTTTTCACATGACTCCACTTCCTATTTCTCAGTTATCAAGAAATTCATGATCCAGGGTGGCGATTTCTCAAACCAAGATGGGACAGGTGGAGAAAGTATTTACGGAGAGAAATTTGAAGATGAGAACTTTCACTATAAGGTAAATCTCTCGCAGAAAGTGGTACGCTTTTGTGCCACATACTTGTGTGACTGGAAATATTTGTGGAGGTGCATTACTGGATGATTTGTTAGTTGTAATACTCTTTTTATTTTGTTAAGTAAAGTCATGCACAGAAAATAAATCTGTTTTTCCAAGCTCAGACCTAGCCCATTCAGAATTTTTCGGTCTCTCGAGATCACATAAATGAACGAGGAGAGATAGGGAAGTGCTGGTGAATACACAATTACTCATTGGACCGCCTTAAAACAATCCAACTGAGGTCAAAATGTCCATAAACATCGAACCTCTATGTGGAGTCCGTAAGTTAGTTATTAAGGGGTCGTAGGGTATGTATAATTGCCAATTTAGGGTTCAGAGATCACATACGTTTCAAAAGCTCATTAGATATTAAAAAAGCAGCAGTCCGCCCTACCAAACCCACCCTTTATTTTTTTTTAGCGGTATAAGAACCAGTGGGTCTTCGAAGCTGAAGCACGTTTTTGTAGCTCCGCAGATCCAGTGGTGCCTGCGATAGATCCCGGTAATGGGACCGGCAGTACTTTCTGGTATTAAAATCACGCGTGCCGATTGGAAGCCACAGCGGATGATAATGATGGGGGGTCCTATTGACCCTCATGACGTAGTGAGATTTACACGTTGTCTTAACTGGAGGAGACTGCAAAACCTACTTTTACAGGCAAGTATCTCAGGAAGCAGGAGAAACTGCTGCTTTTTTAATGTTATTATTGTGTCCAACACAGAAGAGCCATAACCAGCTGCTATCAAAAAATGACCTAGAACGAACGTGTAAATGGAAGATAACAAAGATTGTGATTGGGGCGTAATAGTGCAGTCAGGCAAGGTTTAGAACAAAATGCAAGTCTTATTATTTATAGGGGCTTATTCAATAAACTCTGAAGTGGCCAACTGCAGTCCGGTGACTTGAATGGGAGTGTTCAATTTGCTCATCCTGCGATTGGCCACTTCTGAGCTTATTGAATGAGCCCCATAGAGTTGAATGTTTTACACTCTCTGCAAAATGCAAGATTTGGGACGTTCCAGGTTTATGTTCTGCAGCTGCATGGAAGTAAAACATTCCCACCAGTATGCTTTGATCTAATTATGCTCGTGTAATCCTCATTTACATGAGTAGCTGGCAAAGTGTGTTTATTCAAACACCTGTTTGGCTCACATTCTATATTCACGTTTGGAGCCAAGAGGTTCTCTGAAGGTGGAACCACTTCATTCTCAGGACCTGGGCCCACTGTGTCCTGATATTTACTTGTCTCTGCCACTCTAGGGGAAACAAAATGGCCATTTAGATCTTGTGTATCCCAAGCCAATATAGTAAACTGCAGCATCCTATTGAATGGCCATTTAATAATAATATTAATAATGATTGTTCTTGTATTGCGCTGCTAGTTTTTAGTTGCGCTTTAGAGACATTTTGCAGACACAGTCTCTGCCCCCTGGAGTTTACCACCTATGTTTTTGGTGCCTGAGGTACAGGGAGATAAAGTGACTTGCCCAGGTCACAAGCAGCCGACACAGGGAATTCAACCAGGTTCCCAGTCAATGTCTTTACTCACTGAGCCGCTCTTAAATCTCAGGGAAAATCCAGAAAGTAATACTGTACTGCCAAGTATCTTGGGAACCTAGGTCTCCCTAAAAATTCCCCCCTCCCCCCATATTTTTGTTTTTATTACAGTTGATGTCCTTATCCTAGTCTTGTATTATCCCGGTATATTATGCGATTTTTGCTTTTACCATTGATGCAAGATTTAAAGCTACATATACATCATATGCTACAGTAATCTGTTAACCCTTATGCAGCCATAAAACCAAAGCTCCATCTCTTTCGCCTGGCTAATAATCTCTCAGAAGTGTGTATTAATGCTTAGCATTTCACATGTGAAAGTCCTACGGTCGTGTTTCTCAACCCTCTCCTCGGAATGTCCTGGCCGGGCCATGGACCAGTGCATTCCTGTGTGCTTGGTTATTCATAACGCCTGGCCGGGCCATGGACCAGTGCATTCCTGTGTGCTTGGTTATTCATAACGCCGGGCCATGGACCAGTGCATTCCTGTGTGCTTGGTTATTCATAACGCCGGGCCATGGACCAGTGCATTCCTGTGTGCTTGGTTATTCATAACGCCTGGCCAGGCCATGGACCAGTGCATTCCTGTGTGCTTGGTTATTCATAACGCCTGGCCAGGCCATGGACCAGTGCATTCCTGTGTGCTTGGTTATTCATAACGCCTGGCCAGGCCATGGACCAGTGCATTCCTGTGTGCTTGGTTATTCATAACGCCTGGCCAGGCCATGGACCAGTGCATTCCTGTGTGCTTGGTTATTCATAACGCCTGGCCAGGCCATGGACCAGTGCATTCCTGTGTGCTTGGTTATTCATAACGCCTGGCCAGGCCATGGACCAGGGTATTCCTGTGTGCTTGGTTATTCATAACGCCGGGCCATGGACCAGTGCATTCCTGTGTGCTTGGTTATTCATAATGCCGGGCCATGGACCAGTGCATTCCTGTGTGCTTGGTTATTCATAACGCCGGGCCGGGCCATGGACCAGTGCGTTCCTGTGTGCTTGGTTATTCATAACGCCGGGCCATGGACCAGTGCGTTCCTGTGTGCTTGGTTATTCATAACGCCAGGCCAGGCCATGGACCAGTGCATTCCTGTGTGCTTGGTTATTCATAACGCCGGGCCATGGACCAGTGCATTCCTGTGTGCTTGGTTATTCATAACGCCGGGCCATGGACCAGTGCGTTCCTGTGTGCTTGGTTATTCATAACGCCTGGCCAGGCCATGGACCAGTGCATTCCTGTGTGCTTGGTTATTCATAACGCCGGGCCATGGACCAGTGCATTCCTGTGTGCTTGGTTATTCATAACGCCGGGCCATGGACCAGTGCATTCCTGTGTGCTTGGTTATTCATAACGCCTGGTCTTGCTGGGGTTCCCCGAGAAGAGGGTTTGAAACGCTGTCCTACAGATGGCAACTAAAGTAGACATTGTTTAAAGTGGTAACATTTTGGGATTACTAGATTTACTGCTGTTTACTAAATATGTTCGCATATGCAGTGTGGTGCTCTTTTTACACATGTTGTATTTATCTTCCTGCAGCATGACAAAGAGGGCTTGCTCAGTATGGCCAATGCTGGCCCCAATACTAATGGGTCTCAGTTCTTCATCACAACTGTGCCCACCCCCCACCTGGACGGGAAGCACGTGGTGTTTGGCCAGGTGCTTAAAGGTGTTGGCGTGGTTAAAATGTTGGAAAACATTGAAGTGAAGGAAGAGAAGCCTATTAAGGTAAGTAATGAATATGGAAGTGTAACCCCTCTTTGGTTAAAAGTACAAAGGGGATGAATTAATCCAAAAATACTAGTGTTTTATTTAAACCATTTCCAGCTTGTGTGGGGATGAATTTGAATCCACTGCCTCCTGAAAATGAACATGGTGCATTATGTTGCGTTGGTGAAGGCCTTTACACGCTTACCTCTCACATGTCCTTCGGCGCTTGGAGTAGCCTTAAATCTGCAGATCAGCACTGCATAAAACTGAAAATTCAGGCAATGTGTATTTCCCACTTCTTCTAAATACACAGTAATAGTCACTAGAATGCTTCATGGTATTGTACGTGTCTCATAGTTGATATTTAGAAGTTCGTAGCAGTGGGCAGACAGGGTCTGCATTTATAATTTTTGGAGTGCTTTAATAATGGGGGCTTGAGTCTCCATTTTGTTTGTTTTTTGGAGTGGGGGGAGGGAGACTTTGCACAAAAGGAAACATACATTTGCATGAAACTCTGTTACTATTCCAGTAATTACCAATGCCACCAACATTTAAGGTGAACACATTATTAGAAAGAGAGGAAAGGATGCAGGATGCAAAATGTAAGGGTACAAAATAAGCAAGTACAGTATCAACAATAAACAGCCATAAGATTTTATATATCTCTATCTCTCTCTCTCTATCTATATCCGTTCTGTAGTATTAGATAACACTTACTGCTTTTTTTTCTTCTTCAACTCTTAATGACAGTTTTAATATATGGATAATCCTTTGATTTCTATAGCAGGTGTTGGCCCACCTCCCCAGCAGTGCAAGATCTTTGTAACACTTTCCTGTTTGTGATAATTTGTTGCCAATATTCCCAGCAGTTTGAGCAGTAAACTGTAACTATAGATAATGTTACCGTAGTAATATAAGAATATGTTGTAGCTGCTGAGTTACACTGAAGGATTCATTTGAAACTGAAAGGCAACCATTTAGTGAACCATGGAAAACAGGAGGTTTGTTGATCAATCACAGGAGAACTAATCGATCGACAGCTTAGGTAATTCGTTTTCAATAAAGGTAATCAAAAGCTGCATATATTTAAAAAATAAATACACACACACACACACACCAACTATATTGATTTGACAAGTCTAGGGCATCTAGTGGCTGGAATGGTGTCCTGGTATCAGGCCCAACAGGATTAGAACCCACACAACCTCTCTTATTCGGGGCAGCAGTGTGAGCTAAAGCTCTCTTTCCTCCTCCTTCCTACATGCAAAAACATATTTCAGGTATTCAAATCCGACCTTTTGTATTTTTAAGAATCCGGACTCTGATTCAAGACAATCGGATTTGGATCCATTGACTAATTCTGTGGCATCCGGTTGGATTTTTACTAATGGAATTTTATTAATGGTTTTAAAAAACAGACTGCCCTTTTTGAGACTGATCCCGCAGGGGATTCGGATTTTGACTGAAAATTCGCCAGTCTCTAGTGGGCAACCAGTAGAAGATAGTTCCAGGCCATATAGTTTAGCCTTTTACGTGGTGTGGCACAAAGGCTTAAAAACATTCATCAGTGCCACATTAAATTGACTTTTTTTTTTAATAAACGGGGCTCATCTCTTAAATCATTTTTGGGATTCTCCAAGTATAGCCAATCATTGAGACGTTCTGTGATAATAGGGAGATAGGGGGGAAAACTGGGTAGAACCCCCGCTTCAGCTTAATGATGAAGTAATGGGATGATGGTGCTGATTTGGATAATGAATAACGGGTATTGAATAATATATATACTCGAAAGAAAAGTAACCCAATTATTAGCACTCGCTCACCTAAATGGATGATTAATGTGATTAGTTAAAATAGTTTAATTGCAAATAACGATAAAATATAGGGCTTTAAATAAACAATTAAACAATGCACTATGAATCCAGCAGGAGTAGGTGAACCCTGGATTGTAGACAGTTCAGGATAAGGTATGGATGTGTACAAACATTATCCTATGTGGAACCTTCTATGAGGGAGAACCACCAATGAAGGTGGGGGGGGGGGTAATAACTAAAATACCATGGATAAAATGCAAACAGCTGATAGGAGAATGCTATTGTGTTAGAGCACACACCTGCCATGCTCTGTAATGAAGGCAGTGTACAGCAAACGTGTCGGTAGAGATCTGAGGTATAGATAATTACCCACACACCGTCCTGCAGACTGCTTTCTCTGTGCTTATTTCTGTAATCTGTCGAATGCTGAAGATCAATAACATTCACCTGCAATTGGAATGGCAAGTCTGCTGGACCCACTGAAAAGGGATCTTCAATTGAATGTCCTCTTTAGACAAAGTGAGTCTTCTGTCAAATCCTTCAATCACAACATCAATTTTCATAGCATATTTTTCTCCGAGCTCGGTGTGCTTGTGCTGAGGGATATGCTGTGCACAAGTGGGAAAGTGACTCATTTCACTTTTCAACAGCGGACTTCTGAAAAGCTTCAATTTCATTTTGAAAGCCTTCACTGCTGCATAAAGTTGAAATATAAGCTTATTTTTCCCCTGAAGTTGAATGTTGAGGTTATTGAGATGTGTTGTAACGTCACAAAAGAAGAAAAGATCATGATTCCAGGACTCTTCTTCAAGCTCAAGAAATTGTCTTGGTTCTTGTTCTAAGAATTGGGCTACTTCCTCTATTAAAGCGACAGAACGCTGGATGCCTCGTCCTCGACTCCACCACCTCACTTCCGTATGGTAAAGGTCGCAGCACTCGCGTCTACCTCTTCAGGACAATCTCGGGATGTCCTATGTTTCAGTCCCCTAGAACGGAGGTAGTTAACAATAGAAACTACCACTGGACATTACATAATCAAACGTCAAAACTTTGCTACACATAACCTGAAGATGTATTATACAGTGATGTTTGGTTATTTGTCTACCGATAGTGTTCAATAAGAGTAACCGCTCCAACATGTTTTCGCATATTGCCGCTGCCCCATCAGTACAAATGGCCACCAAGTTTGCAAAATCTATTCCCAATTTATCCTCCACGCACTTTATTACTTCAGTGGATATTTCTTTTCTGATTGTTGGAACTGTCATGGAGCACATTCCAACAAGCGCTTCAGTAATTTCGAAGTGTCTATCAACACCTTCGAATAAAAATAAGAAGTTGAGCCGTGTCCTTTAAATCTGTGCTTCCGTCCATTGCTAGAGAGTAGAAGCGGAACTCACTGGCTTTCTGCTTCAACTGATCAGTAAGATTGGTGGCAATGTCCGCTACCCTCCTCTGTACAGTCATGCGTGATAGACTGACATTCCCAAATGTTCCCCTCTTTTGTGGACATAACCCAGAAACAGCAATCAACAGGCATTTCTTTATAAAGTCACCCTCAGTATAACTTTTTCCAGCAGCAGCAATTTCCCTCAACTTCAAAGCTGACCTTGGTGGCCGCCTCGTTCTCAGTGTTCACTTTCTTGAAAATCTGTTGTTCTGCACGAAGGCGTTTCACAAAATTCACTGCTTTAATTTTATTTTCATGTGCGTCCAATTTGGCCACTTTGGGATGTTTAGTCTCAAAGTGCCGCCTAATATTATATTCCTTGGGAACAGCTACCATTTCGCAACACACGAGGCATAGAAATTTGTCTCGGAACATAGTAAACAAATATATTTTTGTCCATTCAGCGTTAAAAGAACTGTTCTCCGATCCCAACTTTCTTCTTATTTTTTTTTTCTTGTCACTCATTGCAGCTGTAGTTATTGTTTGAAATAGGAGAAGTGATGATGATGATTTATATTTTCACAATGTAGTCTAATTTCAAACAGAATTATATAGACACTTATACATTTCGTTTTTTTAAAAGCCTGTCACAGAAGACAAGCACTTTTAACATCTTCCTGGATCAATCAACTAGGTAGGACAACATTGTTAAAATGGGGTTTATTTGGTGAGACCGCAGTTGCACAAAACAACCCCCCCCCCCCCCAGCATCCCTCATCATAAACCAACCCCATCATATCTCCCTCAGTCCCTTCAGCTGTCCCCCTCATCATCATTAGCCACCCCCATCATATCCCCCTCAGTCCCTTCAGCTGTCCCCCTCATCATCATTAGCCACCCCCATCATATCTCCCTCAGTCCCTTCAGCAGTCCCCCTCATCATCATTAGCCCCCCCCCATCATATCCCCCTCAGTCCCTTCAGCAGTCCCCCTCATCATCATTAGCCACCCCCATCATATCACCCTCAGTCCCTTCAGCAGTCCCCCTCATCATCATTAGCCACCCCCCATCATATCACCCTCAGTCCCTTCAGCAGTCCCCCTCATCATCATTAGCCACCCCCATCATATCACCCTCAGTCCCTTCAGCAGTCCCCCTCATCATCATTAGCCACCCCCCATCATATCTCCCTCAGTCCCTTCAGCAGTCCCCCTCATCATCATTAGCCACCCCCCATCATATCCCCCTCAGTCCCTTCAGCAGTCCCCCTCATCATCATTAGCCACCCCCCATCATATCCCCCTCAGTCCCTTCAGCTGTCCCCCTCATCATCATTAGCCACCCCCCATCATATCTCCCTCAGTCCCTTCAGCAGTCCCCCTCATCATCATTAGCCACCCCCCATCATATCTCCCTCAGTCCCTTCAGCAGTCCCCCTCATCATCATTAGCCACCCCCCATCATATCCCCCTCAGTCCCTTCAGCAGTCCCCCTCATCATCATTAGCCACCCCCCATCATATCTCCCTCAGTCCCTTCAGCAGTCCCCCTCATCATCATTAGCCACCCCCCATCATATCTCCCTCAGTCCCTTCAGCAGTCCCCCTCATCATCATTAGCCACCCCCCATCATATCCCCCTCAGTCCCTTCAGCAGTCCCCCTCATCATCATTAGCCACCCCCATCATATCACCCTCAGTCCCTTCAGCAGTCCCCCTCATCATCATTAGCCACCCCCCATCATATCACCCTCAGTCCCTTCAGCAGTCCCCCTCATCATCATTAGCCACCCCCATCATATCACCATCAGTCCCTTCAGCAGTCCCCCTCATCATCATTAGCCACCCCCCATCATATCTCCCTCAGTCCCTTCAGCAGTCCCCCTCATCATCATTAGCCACCCTCCATCATATCTCCCTCAGTCCCTTCAGCAGTCCCCCTCATCATCATTAGCCACCCCCCATCATATCTCCCTCAGTCCCTTCAGCAGTCCCCCTCATCATCATTAGCCACCCCCCATCATATCACCCTCAGTCCCTTCAGCAGTCCCCCTCATCATCATTAGCCACCCCCCATCATATCACCCTCAGTCCCTTCAGCAGTCCCCCTCATCATCATTAGCCACCCCCCATCATATCCCCCTCAGTCCCTTCAGCAGTCCCCCTCATCATCATTAGCCACCCCCCATCATATCTCCCTCAGTCCCTTCAGCAGTCCCCCTCATCATCATTAGCCATCCCCATCATATCACCCTCAGTCCCTTCAGCAGTCCCCCTCATCATCATTAGCCACCCCCATCATATCTCCCTCAGTCCCTTCAGCAGTCCCCCTCATCATCATTAGCCACCCCCATCATATCCCCCTCAGTCCCTTCAGCAGTCCCCCTCATCATCATTAGCCACCCCCATCATATCTCCCTCAGTCCCTTCAGCAGTCCCCCTCATCATCATTAGCCACCCCCCATCATATCTCCCTCAGTCCCTTCAGCAGTCCCCCTCATCATCATTAGCCACCCCCCATCATATCTCCCTCAGTCCCTTCAGCAGTCCCCCTCATCATCATTAGCCACCCCCATCATATCCCCCTCAGTCCCTTCAGCAGTCCCCCTCATCATCATTAGCCACCCCCCATCATATCTCCCTCTGTCCCTTCAGCAGTCCCCCTCATCATCATTAGCCATCCCCATCATATCTCCCTCAGTCCCTTCAGCAGTCCCCCTCATCATCATTAGCCACCCCCATCATATCACCCTCAGTCCCTTCAGCAGTCCCCCTCATCATCATTAGCCACCCCCCATCATATCTCCCTCAGTCCCTTCAGCAGTCCCCCTCATCATCATTAGCCACCCCCATCATATCACCCTCAGTCCCTTCAGCAGTCCCGCTCATCATCATTAGCCACCCCCCATCATATCTCCCTCAGTCCCTTCAGCAGTCCCCCTCATCATCATTAGCCACCCCCATCATATCTCCCTCAGTCCCTTCAGCAGTCCCCCTCATCATCATTAGCCACCCCCCATCATATCTCCCTCAGTCCCTTCAGCAGTCCCCCTCATCATCATTAGCCACCCCCCATCAAATCACCCTCAGTCCCTTCAGCAGTCCCCCTCATCATCATTAGCCACCCCCCATCATATCTCCCTCAATCCCTTCAGCAGTCCCCCTCATCATCATTAGCCACCCCCCATCATATCACCCTCAGTCCCTTCAGCAGTCCCCCTCATCATCATTAGCCACCCCCATCATATCACCCTCAGTCCCTTCAGCAGCCCCCCTCATCATCATTAGCCACCCCCATCATATCACCCTCAGTCCCTTCAGCAGTCCCCCTCATCATTAGCCACCCCCCATCATATCTCCCTCAGTCCCTTCAGCAGTCCCGCTCATCATCATTAGCCACCCCCCATCATATCACCCTCTGTCCCTTCAGCAGTCCCCCTCATCATCATTAGCCACCCCCCATCATATCTCCCTCAGTCCTTTCAGCAGTCCCCCTCATCATCATTAGCCACCCCCCATCATATCACCCTCTGTCCCTTCAGCAGTCCCCCTCATCATCATTAGCCACCCCCCATCATATCACCCTCTGTCCCTTCAGCAGTCCCCCTCATCATCATTAGCCACCCCCCATCATATCACCCTCAGTCCCTTCAGCAGTCCCCCTCATCATCATTAGCCACCCCCCATCATATCACCCTCTGTCCCTTCAGCAGTCCCCCTCATCATCATTAGCCACCCCCCATCATATCACCCTCAGTCCCTTCAGCAGTCCCCCTCATCATCATTAGCCACCCCCTATCATATCCCCCTCAGTCCCTTCAGCAGTCCCCCTCATCATCATTAGCCACCCCCTATCATATCCCCCTCAGTCCCTTCAGCAGTCCCCTTGGAAGTTCCGGGTCACGCTGCTAGAGCGCGCTCCTTCCCTGCCACCCTCCTCTGACGGGGGAGTGGGGTGTGGCCATCGTGGGCCGCACAGGGAGTCCAGGTGGGCCGCATGTTGGGCAGGCCTGACCTACTCCTACTGGATTCATAGTGCGTTGTTAAAAAAAAAAAAAACAATGAAAGCCCTACATTTGATCATTATTTCCAATTAAACTATTTTAACGATCACATTAATCATCCATTTAGGTGAGCGCTAATAATTGGGTTACTTTTCTTTCAAGTGTATATAATAGGGAGAATCCAATTTAGCAGCTGCACCTTTTGTGTCTGCTAGTAAAACTATATGTACAAGGCAGAGCTCTTTCCACTGATCGCAACTGGCAAACGCATAGAGCTGTTGCTTGGAGGAATATAATGCAAATACAAAACACAACTTTGTACAAGAGTTTTTTTAATAGTGTGACATATTCTTAGAATGGAGAACACAAAATCCTTGCAAGAGCAAGCAAAAAAAACCCCTTTCAACAAGCACTCATAAAGTGAAAAAATTTATTAAAATAACTAAACCTTTAATGAATACTAATGGGTAACAGTGAACACAAAACTCTTAAAAAACAAATTAAACAGCTAACTTCCAGTCCTTAAACCAAGGCTGGTTGACATGTGGAGCTAGGGAATAGTAATATCCTGGCAAAAGCAGAATGGATATTTAGCTAATGCCTCAGTGTGGTATATAGCTGTAGAAATAATTATATGTTTATCACGGACAGACCGGACCGGACATATAAATTCGTACCTACACTGACTAAATTGATTCAAAGAGTATATTCAGACCAATGCATTAAAGTGCTTAATGTATATGAATCAACCAAGATATATATAAAAAAAAACTAGAAACGGCGCGTAAATATAACATGGGTTAAAAAGGCTACTATGTAGCTAGAAATGGGCTGAGGATTGAATGTGTAGTGTAATGAAAGTATCAGCATATCACTTTACATATTATCTATTTATTGTCAAATACCTCAGCGTGTATAGGAGTTCTCACAGAGATAAATCTTAAACTAGTGAGAAACTTCCCACGGGCTTCCGTGGAAACAGCACAGTGTAATGGGACAGAGTTGTATGAGTAATTATTGATATAAAGTGCAATAGTTCATATGCCCACAGTATGCAAGAATATAGTTTGCAGATCAGATCTAAATATTCAGATGTATATATTGTAGCACTAGAAAAAGCTCTAGGCACCTCCCACCCGGTGTGGTGTATTCATGAACACCACCGGACATTATATTATCCGGGTGAGGAAGAGGTTAACCTTAGTATACCACTGGAGTGCTATATGTACCTTCCACCCGGTGTGGTGTATTTGTGAACACCACCGGACCTTTAATTAGCCGGGTAAGGAAGGGGTTAATATAGGATTATAAACTAAGCCCCCTATGTGTATACTAGATCCTCTTAATGTATCATGCCTTTGGAGAGGACTTTTAACTGAAAGTCATCAAGGACCAGTTTAGATAAATTGATCACTTGACTCTTCTCCTCTTGAATGTTTGTTAATACCTGCGTCTCCCCCTCGATTTGCTCTTCCCTCCCTGGCCTCTGGCTCCCCATTGGTCTCTTTCTTGAGGATCTGCTCTTCTGGCCCATTCTTGTCTTGTGTTTGGGTAGGGAAAAGGGAGGGTACTGTCCGTGTCCTTTCCTAAAAAAGGAGTACTAGCTCCTTCAGCCCCTGTGCGTCTTGACCCAGACTCACCCTCATCATTGGACGTGTTCCAGTCAGTGCTGGAATCATATGTTGTATGTCTAGTTGTTTTTCTGGGATTATTGTGTTTAAACACATAGCCTTCTGTATAGTCTTTTTTTGTCACGTAAATATTTGCGTTGTTTCCGTGCTTTAAGATCATTAGTAAACTTTGATACATTGTTTTTTAATTTAATCTCCAATGTATCAAAATCTTCACTCCCTTTCCATGTTGGTACGTCAGTCAGGCATTTATTTAATTCTTCAGTCGTTTTTGCTAATTTGTCTTTTTCATGTGATATGATTAGTTCCATTAATTGTATAGAACATTGAGTTAGGATTTTCTCCCAAGATTTCAGAAAGTCCACTTCTGAGGGCGGGGCAGACGGGGCCACATTCACCCTCAATCCCCTAGGTGTAATATTATTCAGAAGGTAATTTTCAATGCTGGTGATTTCCCACCACATTTTGGCTTGTTTTATTCGAAGACGTTCTAGATTAATAAAATAACTTTTGATGTCATCATTTGGGGTGGGATTAGTGCATGACTCTGATGAAAACATATCACTTGCTTCTTTTTGCCAGCTGGACAAGTCAGTAATGGTCGTAAGAAAACCTGCCATATTGTAGTGACGTGCTAAGAGCTACAAAGAATGCGGGGTAACCGCCGGGTGGAGTCCCTGCAACTTACACTTAGCACATATTGAGAATATATTTTGTGCTCTGTGCTTTAACATAGAACAACTACGATCGTATGTATAACTTATCGTATGTATAACTTATTATACCTAGTTGCATAGGGGGTTTGCGCTACTCAGACTTGCTATTAATATGTTTGGTGATGTTTATTAATACACCACACCTGACTAGAATTGTACAAAGTATATGATACATTAAGAGGATCTAGTATACACATAGGGGGCTTAGTTTATAATCCTATATTAACCCCTTCCTTACCCGGCTAATTAAAGGTCCGGTGGTGTTCACAAATACACCACACCGGGTGGAAGGTACATATAGCACTCCAGTGGTATACTAAGGTTAACCTCTTCCTCACCCGGATAATATAATGTCCGGTGGTGTTCATGAATACACCACACCGGGTGGGAGGTGCCTAGAGCTTTTTCTAGTGCTACAATATATACATCTGAATATTTAGATCTGATCTGCAAACTATATTCTTGCATACTGTGGGCATATGAACTATTGCACTTTATATCAATAATTACTCATACAACTCTGTCCCATTACACTGTGCTGTTTCCACGGAAGCCCGTGGGAAGTTTCTCACTAGTTTAAGATTTATCTCTGTGAGAACTCCTATACACGCAGGGAGAAAATCCTAACTCAATGTTCTATACAATTAATGGAACTAATCATATCACATGAAAAAGACAAATTAGCAAAAACGACTGAAGAATTAAATAAATGCCTGACTGACGTACCAACATGGAAAGGGAGTGAAGATTTTGATACATTGGAGATTAAATTAAAAAACAATGTATCAAAGTTTACTAATGATCTTAAAGCACGGAAACAACGCAAATATTTACGTGACAAAAAAAGACTATACAGAAGGCTATGTGTTTAAACACAATAATCCCAGAAAAACAACTAGACATACAACATATGATTCCAGCACTGACTGGAACACGTCCAATGATGAGGGTGAGTCTGGGTCAAGACGCACAGGGGCTGAAGGAGCTAGTACTCCTTTTTTAGGAAAGGACACGGACAGTACCCTCCCTTTTCCCTACCCAAACACAAGACAAGAATGGGCCAGAAGAGCAGATCCTCAAGAAAGAGACCAATGGGGAGCCAGAGGCCAGGGAGGGAAGAGCAAATCGAGGGGGAGACGCAGGTATTAACAAACATTCAAGAGGAGAAGAGTCAAGTGATCAATTTATCTAAACTGGTCCTTGATGACTTTCAGTTAAAAGTCCTCTCCAAAGGCATGATACATTAAGAGGATCTAGTATACACATAGGGGGCTTAGTTTATAATCCTATATTAACCCCTTCCTTACCCGGCTAATTAAAGGTCCGGTGGTGTTCACAAATACACCACACCGGGTGGAAGGTACATATAGCACTCCAGTGGTATACTAAGGTTAACCTCTTCCTCACCCGGATAATATAATGTCCGGTGGTGTTCATGAATACACCACACCGGGTGGGAGGTGCCTAGAGCTTTTTCTAGTGCTACAATATATACATCTGAATATTTAGATCTGATCTGCAAACTATATTCTTGCATACTGTGGGCATATGAACTATTGCACTTTATATCAATAATTACTCATACAACTCTGTCCCATTACACTGTGCTGTTTCCACGGAAGCCCGTGGGAAGTTTCTCACTAGTTTAAGATTTATCTCTGTGAGAACTCCTATACACGCTGAGGTATTTGACAATAAATAGATAATATGTAAAGTGATATGCTGATACTTTCATTACACTACACATTCAATCCTCAGCCCATTTCTAGCTACATAGTAGCCTTTTTAACCCATGTTATATTTACGCGCCGTTTCTAGTTTTTTTTTATATATATCTTGGTTGATTCATATACATTAAGCACTTTAATGCATTGGTCTGAATATACTCTTTGAATCAATTTAGTCAGTGTAGGTACGAATTTATATGTCCGGTCCGGTCTGTCCGTGATAAACATATAATTATTTCTACAGCTATATACCACACTGAGGCATTAGCTAAATATCCATTCTGCTTTTGCCAGGATATTACTATTCCCTAGCTCCACATGTCAACCAGCCTTGGTTTAAGGACTGGAAGTTAGCTGTTTAATTTGTTTTTTAAGAGTTTTGTGTTCACTGTTACCCATTAGTATTCATTAAAGGTTTAGTTATTTTAATACATTTTTTCACTTTATGAGTGCTTGTTGAAAGGGGTTCTTTTGCTTGCTCTTGCAAGGATTTTGTGTTCTCCAGTTTCGTTAACCCCTGGCACCATTCTCAGGACAGTAGCAAGAGCTTATTCCCTCACTCCCCCACCCACCCTTTGTAATATTCTTAGAATGGCATTATAGGAAGGATGCACTCTGGCTTTGAAAAAAGTAATGTCCCATTTTTATAAAATAAAGTACAAAGTTAGCGGAAACCCGCAATGTTTACTCACAATATTTTGACAATTTCTTTTAACAAAGTATCTGAAAATATGTAGCATTGATTTTTAAACAAGAATTCCTAGTGTTCTCATTTATCACAAAATATTTAAATTAATAGTTTAATAAAGTATAGGAGGATTGCACCTTTAAAATGCATGAAAGCTCAAACGACTCTTTAAATAAAGGCCTTAAGCAAGGTGAATAATTTTGTTTCAAAACTCTTGTATATGGCTGTTTTAGTTTTTAAGTTTAGTATTCACATCGAGGATTTCATCCGGTATACTTGCCAGCTGGGATGTGCACACCGCCCTCTGCTTGTTTTGTTTAGTTTTGCCCTTGTGTTGCTAGCATTGCCTGAAGGAAAAGCATTAAGAGTAATAACGGCAGGTGACTATTTGTATTAAGCCATCGATTAGTGTGCACGTGTTTCTGCCATGATGTTGGACACCGCCATAGAGATTTGCCACATAGTTGAAGCACATTGCGATCTAGTGCGTTAAAATGCATCCATACAGAACAAAGCAAGACACTAAAGTTGAGAGTTTGGCCAATTGAACACTTCGCTGCTTTCCACTTGTATTGTTACAGCTGTGTGTGATAGCAGAGTGTGGGGAACTGAAGGACGGGAATGAGTCTGTAGCGTCCCCCTTGGATGGTTCTGGTGACACGTACTCTGACTTTCCTGAGGACTCTGATGTCGAATTAAATGATGTAAGTACACACACATGAGTTGCATTCTGCATCATTGCCATTACTTTTCCTTTCTGAAAAGCATTTTGAGATTAACCAGGCAAAAAAGAAACTAAGTTTCAAAGATCAGTGCTTCCAAGTTTTGAACACACACGAACAGTCTATTTACTGATGAAAAATATCAACTTGCTTGAGAGAAAAAGGAATTCAAGGCATCTTGGAGTTTGGCTATTCTTGAGTATAGGGCTCAAAAAGAGGGAAAGGTGTACATACAGTATAGTGTCCTTGGTTGATCGTACAGACCGTGCTTGCCGATTCTCTTCCTTAGTGGACCACCACCCTAGAGGTTTTGTATACAGTCCAGAAAGATTCCTCCCACTGTGTATAACCTATAATGTGGTGAGGAGATATGATGTACTCACAATCTAATGCCGGCGGTTCCTTGGGCGTGCCTCACACTGTACAGGTGAATGCCAAGATTCTCCAGGAGTATGGAGAAAACGGAGCACAGCTGCAAAAATGGAAGGGCTACAATACTGGAGCTAAGTTAAAAGCAGTTTAAGGAATGAGTGACGACATGGCAAGATGTAGTTAGCGTCTCTGACGAAGCGTTGAAAGATGCGTGAAACGCGTTAGAGTTGCTTATTACATCTTGCCACGTTGTCACTCATTCATTAAACTGCTTTTAACTTGGCTCCAGTATTGTAGCCCTTCCATTTTTGCACCCGTGCTCCGTTGTCTCCAAACTCATGGATTTTTTTGCCTTTTGAGATTACGTGATGAAATGGGATATTTAACCATTTTGCATTGGTGCTTGCAGCAGCGTGTATGTAAAGAGCATCAATGTGTAATTCTAGCCCATTAAAATGATTTGTCCTGTAACACAAAACATTGATTTATGTCGCAATGTCTTCCTGTCAGGTTGTTAAAATCACTGCGATAGCTGAAGACGTTAAGAACATAGGAAATCATTTCTTCAAGTCTCAGAACTGGGAGATGGCAGCAAAGAAGTACCTCAAGGCTCTGCGGTACTGCGGTTAAACAATGCGAACAAGTCACAAACTGTGTAGAGAAATAGTGCACCAGCGGCTCGGCCTCCGGTTCTGTATTGGAATTCACTTGATTAGGGGAGAAATGTTTCCTCTTTAATGTGTGTAAGATGGGAAGATTCCAACACTTGTAGTACATACCCGTGTATTTCTATCTTGCGTTTGTGCTTTGAGTTTTTTTCCTGATGCCCGAAGAATGGTAATGTTTTTTATGAAAGAATCAACAATAGTTAAAATACACCCTTCGGCAGACCATATGCTTTGAACACTCCCTGTTTTTCTATACCTCTAAACTGCCTGTGTACATTTTTTTTTAAAGCTTTACTAAAAGAAGGTCCCGCAATGCACCAGTGAGCCCTCCTAAAGCAAAGTATTAAGTCTATTTGATGCACAGTTTACAGAAATAATAATTTGAGATTTTTACATAATTTAAAACTTGACAGAAAATAACTTGTCTATTTCCTGACTCCTTAATAATACTATTTTTTGCAGTGCAAACTGCATGCTAGAAGTGGCTTGAGTTGTTTCTCCTTAAATACTGGGAAGAGCATTTGTAGTAACCCTTTGGGTGCCCCAAGACGTAGCCACTACATCATGAGGTGTGGCACCCGGGGGGGTGGGGGGGGGGCTACTTCCTGCTCTTGTAGGGCTCGGTTTCTAGGGGAGATCCTATGGGACGCAAGACACGATTGTTAGTGCAAGGGGATGGAAGAGGAGAGCGCCTTAACGTTTCAGGGTTAAGGAAACCTACGGTCACGTGATCACCGTTTGTCAGAGGGTGCTGCAGCCCCCCTGACACACGAAGGGTTAATTTGCCTTCTGTATACACGATATAATTGACTAAGTGGTGTGTCATGTTAATCTGTACATAAACCTGTGAGACCCTCCGCTTAGTTTATCGCAGCTTTTCCAGTTTTATGAAATGTTTATTGCAATTGCTGGTGATGACTATAGGCAAGGCTTACAATGGAACTCCCTACTTTAACATCTGGTTTTATTTACATGCCAGAAAGCAAAGCAAAAGGTATCTGTGCTCGAGCTGTCAATCAGATGAAATGATGTAATCCGCTTGCAGCTAACACGTAAGGGGTCACTCCTCAAAAGGCCCCTATAAAAGGAGAGAACCCCCAACAAAGGGGGAGTCTCCCAATTGAAACAAGAAAACAAGGTACGCGAAGCGTCACCGCAGGATTACTAAAATGAAAGTTTAATACAATAAAGATATCCCAAATAAGGGGCTAACACGGCACATATATGCTACAAAAAGGTCTAATATGTGAGACCACACCACAGTGAACAAGACACAATATACAAAAAACATATATGTATATTGTGTCTTGTTCACTGTGGTGTGTTCTCACATATTAGACCTTTTTTGTAGCACATATGTGCCGTGTTAGCCCCTTATTTGGGATATCTTTATTGTATTAAACTTTCATTTTAGTAATCCTGCGGTGCGCTTCGCGTACCTTGTTTTCTTATTTACATGCCAATTTAGGGGCTTGGAGCACATAAAATAACTCTTTTTTTGTTTTGCAGATATGTAGAAAGCTGCAAAGATGTCACGGGAGATGACAACATATCGAAGTTAAATCCTATAGCTGTGAGCTGTAACTTGAACAATGCTGCCTGTAAACTGAAGATGTCTGACTGGAGAGCAGCGATTGAAAGCTGTCATGAGGTAAATTACCACAGTATCTCCAGGTACCCTGCTTCAAACCTATGCTTAAAAAAAAAAAAAAAAAAAATTAGAAAGCAGGACTGCTGCTTTAAATGGATGTCCAATAAGAAGGCACAACTGCTCATGTTGCGGCTTCCTATTGGTCCAAGATTTGGCAGCCATTTTGACTCACTTGGAGGGAGATTTAGACCTTTCTTACTTCACCGGTAAGCATCTCTGGAACTGGGATGTCCCCAGAGGAGCGTTTGGCTACAGAGGACCCCAAAGTCCCCACGTCTCCTGTGATTTGTGTAATGTTACATTTATTATATTGTGTCTATGAAATCACAAATGGATGTATTGTAAAACTTTGCTCTTAATTCTTTTACAAAATTTGGAAACTGACATATCAAACTAAACTGTGTACGTTTATGTTAATTGAGACAGACCAAAAAAAGACAAAATTGTTCCTGGTCAGTCAGACATGTTTCAAAGGTGACTGTGCAGGTGGGCAATACGGTTAAGAACAAACGGGATAGTTTTCCCACATTTTTGTTTTCCTATGTTTTTAGTGTCTCTCACTTGACTGTTTGATTTGTACCTCAAAAAAAAAAAAAAAAAGGTGCATGCCATAGTGGTAGGAAGTTCTTACTGAAAAGAGAAAGATTAACAGATGCAATGAATGTGCTCAAACAAAAATGAGGGTGTATAATAATGTAGCTGGCTTACCAGGTGGTGCTATGTACACAATGCCAGTCTCTGAATATTCCCAAGCAGTAACCACACCTCCCAGCGACAGGGTGCTGTCAGTGCAATAATGCAGCAACATTAACTGTCAGGGACAAACCAAACTTATTGCAAGCAGGCACAACGCGTTTGTTTCTTCTCTGGACACTTTCTTTAAAAGGATGTGCAAAAATAATGAAATAGCTCTGCATATATCATTTGTTGTCCAAATCTAGAAAAGCAAATGTAAATGCGCATATAAATATACAAATGACCTAATAGTGCCGCGGTGGTACTTTTTTTTTTTTTCCCCGAGTGGGGGCAGGGGGATTAATTTAAGGTACAGGGACCCCCTGCTTCCCGAGATACTAACCATTGAAGGTGCCCCTGATAGCATTGCTGGCTGGGTAGACAAAATGGAGGTTTTAATCCCCCGTGGTAAAGGAGGCGATAGGAAGCCACAATGTCACCAGTCACCACTTCCAATGGGGCCGCGGGAGGCTTGAGAATTTATGGAGATATCCGTAGCACCTACTGAGGCATGTATCTCGGGAAGCAGGGGGTCCCCAGAACTGAAATCAATGCATTCTAGCTCTGGTTATCATCTGATACATACCTATTTTATATAATGTATTCCTTGAATAAGATTTAAGAGATACCACGTCTCTGCAAATAATAATCTACAAATTGTGTGATTGGCAGTGAGTGAACCTATTCCAGATATTATTGGAATCCCTGGTGGGTTGTTTAGAGGTTTATTAATTTGGGACAAATGATAATATATTGGAATACTAGGATAATGCAAAAAAAGAAAAAACAGTGCACGACTCTCATAGTGTAGTAAAGTAATTATATTGTGACCGTATTAAAATGTAAATGAGATTGATGACTTGCTTCGTGAGGATCCCTCAGCATACACTCCTGCTGGTCCGGGCAGGAAACTAAACCCTAGTTGCAGCAAGAGTATCCAATCACATTAGTGTAGCAAAGTCCGTTACATAGTACCCACAGGGTTACAGTGAAGACAGCAATGGAGCAAACCTCTACACCGCTAGACCCACTTCAGCTTGGACCCGCCAGTCAGCCACAGACCTCCAACCTGTTATGGGACGTCAGGGACGAAGTAGTTTGCTATGAAACGTGCGTAGGATTGTTTTGCTGTATACTGGACACTCTCCTGCAATTATCACCGTGCTTTTGACCTTGCACATGCTGCCTACGGGACCGTTTTGCTGATTATTGAATTGGCTGCTGCGGACTTGCGACGCACTGAGGTGACGTCATTACCCTGATTCATGATCACAACAGGGTGGAGGTCTGTGGCTGACTGACGGGTCCAAGCTGAAGTGGGTCTAGCGGTGTAGAGGTTTGCTCCATTGCTGTCTTCACTGTAACCCTGTGGGTACTATGTAACAGACTTTGCTACACTAATGTGATTGGATACTCTTGCTGCAACTAGGGTTTAGTTTCCTGCCTGGACCAGCTGGAGTGTATGCTGAGGGATCCTCACGAAGCAAGTCATCAATCTCCAGAGTGGTAACATGTACCCTAAACATGTCCTGCTTTTATGATTAATATATCTTGTACGTGCAATAACTTACATTTTAATATTGTCGCAATATAATTACTTTACTACACAGAGTCGTGCGCTGTGTTTTTTCTCTTTTTTGCATGTGCCCTGTGTGATGTTGAGCCATTCACTCTGACAGGCTGCAGACTCTCCACGGATGTTAGAGTTTTTTTGTATCTTATTTTCATCTTAATTTATTTCACATTTAGAGGAACACAAGATTGTGTTCCCTTAAACCTATTAAAGCACTTTTAATTCACAACTTTTATTTGGGTTGTAAATTGTCCACAATTTTATTTATTATATATATTAAGCTGCATTTGGTGCGCAGTTTATTGTTGTTGTTCTCAATACTAGGATAACGTCTAGAACATGTTTCTTTAATGTTGTGGTCTTAAACTGAATGTAAAATATTTTTAAATTGAAAAGTAAAGGTGGGGTTCTTAAAGATAATTTTTTTTTTTTTTTTTTTTTATCAAAGTGGCTTCCAGGATAGCTCTCAAAAGCAATGTTCTCTGTATTACATATACCTCCACTTATATTGGCTTGTTTAATAACCAAATCTGTATTACTAATCACATCTTCTAATCCTTTATCGAGCCAGGGGGTGCAGAGCCCTTGGAACACACAAGGCAATATGCAGAAAATAAATTGGGAGAGGGACAGATCGTATATTGTATGTTTTAACTGTATAATATAATGTTGCAGAACTGCAAGAGTTGGTCTTCTAACTTTCTTAGCCCTGTGGTTTTAGGAATGTCAAACTCAACTTAACGCTGTCCCCATAATCAAGATTTTCCCTTTTTTTTTTTTTGTTCGGCGCTACAGGCTCTCGAAATTGATCCATCTAGCACCAAAGCACTTTACCGACGGGCTCAAGGCTGGCAAGGATTGAAAGATTACGAGCAGGCACTGGTAAGCTAGTTGTTTATATTGGACTGCTTTTGTTATGCTTTGGTGGGTAATTTAGTAATTCACATTTATTTCTCTTGTAGGAGGATCTTAAGAAGGCTCATGAAATAGCACCAGAGGACAAAGGTACAGGTTATTTTTTTTTTTTTGGTCATTTGTGTGATTCAAAAATGCTGATCTACCAGAGCTTGAACATTTCGCTTCCCCAATTGTTTCCTGCTGGAGACTTCCAAATTCGTTGATGTATCATTTCCCCCCCTCCTTTTTACTAATTTCAAATTGAAAACTATCCAATTGTTTCTGTTCTGAACAAAATACATAATTTTCTGAGTTGGACTCCTACTCTGGGTATATCATAAAATCACACATGTAAAATGTGTCCCTAAGTTCTAACAATGTTGTCTTGTGACAAATATGGCATATCAGTTTATTCTCAACCAGAGGCACCCTGGGGTAAGCACTCTGCTGGCTACTCAGCTGTTGTGTACTGTGCTGTCTGAAGACTGAGAGGCTTTGATCCACCTTACTTGCTCTCCTCTCTCAGCCCAGCGGAAAGGCAGATCGCAGCCTCCCAGCAGTGAACGTGGTGTGTATGATGGAGAGGTGGTGATTGTGCCCTGTGCGAGAAGGATCAGTATGATTGTGACACGGGTGTGTGAGAGCTGGAAAGAATGCATGTGCTCTGAATAGTAGCAACACTAGTTATTAAAAATCTAGGGGTGTTCTTGCTAAAAAAAAAAAAAAAAAATAATTTAAAGTTGCGCTCCTGGTGTAGACTTAACTTGCAAAGATTTGATTGAAGCCGATTCCCAATATCGAAAATGTCATTATCCCACACAGCATCCTGACTTTAACCTTGTCTTACAGCTATAAGCGGTGAAATACTTCGGGTGAAGCAGAGAATTAAAGAACAGAAAGAAAAAGAAAAAGCAGTGTATGCAAAAATGTTTGCATGAATATTGATGTTTACGTGTCAACAGGCATGCAATTTACTGACGGGACAGGCTTCTGCAAGTAGAAGTGCCAGTTTTGTAAGCAGACCTGTTTTCTGATATCAAACCAAAAAAAAAATATAAAATGTTGCATACGGGAGAGTGTTTTCTTCATACATGTTCATCGCCGTTGACAGTTTTCTGTTATCCCTTTCCTTTGTTTTTTGTTCTGTCACTGCATGAACTATGCAAAGGTGGGAGTTACAGTGAAGCTTGTGTTGGCTTCCTTTAGGCTGAAGATTTCAGTTGGAAGTGGTGATGCTTACAATGAACATGTTTTAAGCCCTTAGAAAAAGGGTGCTATTGTTTCCTGTGTAACTGTTAATTGAGGAGATCTGCATTCATACTGTAGCAACTGCGTTGTTTATTATAAAGAAACATCTCAATTTCACGCCCCTCAATAAAGACCGTTAATTACCCCACAACTATACATGTTTGGCGTTTTCATCCATTATTGTAGATTTGTATTAATTGAATGGTCTTGCAGACCTTAACACATTTAGAAGTGTTTTTGCTCCAATTTTTCCATCAGATGTTTGATAGCACTTATCAGAAACAGTGGCTGTTACTTCTCAATTGTCAATCCAATGTATAAAATCTGAAGATTTATTTTAAACACTTGGACACAAATGAAGTAGAAAATCTGCGTGTGTGAGCACATGAAGGTTTTGTTTTAAAAAAAGTGTTCAATACAAAACAAAGGCAACTGCATTAGTACTAAGTCAATTTATAAGATGTACAGCTTGAAGTTGAAGCATGACCTGGTTTCTTGGGTTTGCTAAAACTCTGCAATTATTTCATGAGAAATAAGATAGCTACTTCCTTTTGTAAGGAATATGTAGAGTGGGTACACTTATTACTGGACGCTGTTCTATATACAAAGCAAGTCACAGGTGGGATTAACAGTTTAAAACAACACTACTTGTATTGAGCAGTTTAACTGCACTGTAAAAAAAAACCATGTAAAGAATTTCCATTTTAATTTGAATCCACAAATAAGGCTTTGCAGCGAATGCATCTGCAATTTGGTGCGCCGCATGCCTTGCAGGTGCCATCAAGCCAACCCTGAGAAACTGCTTAGAAAAAAAAAGGCAATTCCAGGTAGGAGAAACGTTTCAAAACAAAAATCAGATGCTGATAACACCACAAGTATGTTAGTCAATTCCACCCACCATCAGAAAGCAGTAATATTTAACCAGGGGCTATCACATTCAACTAGAACTTCATTAGGCCATTATCGTCTGCCCCTTAAAAAGCAGGTCTCCGAAGGCTGAACACATTCAGTGATTGAAACAGACAACAATGTTGCTTGCTTGTGTGGTTTACAGTCCATTGTAAGCTGGTCCACCACTTCCTTCTGGTACAACCCAGTTAATATTCTGACTGGGATCTTTAATATCGCATGTCTTGCAATGGACACAGTTCTGAGCATTGATTTGTAACCGTAATCCTTCACCTGATTCTACAGGGACATACTCGTATACTCCTGCAAAGAAAAGTAAACAAACATTTAGATGTGTTATTTTTAAAACACTGGGAACGTGCTGCAACTTTAAAATCTTGTTCACCAAATATTTTAGTACTAGATGTACATGAAAGCAGCGCTTGGCATCCTGAGCAGTGATGTTATCTAGTTAGCCAGCCACCGTAACGTGTACAGTACAAGTGTGGTTTTCTGGCCTTGACATTTACAGACAAATAGCAGTTAATACGTTTATTGGCAAGATGTTTTAGATGGTAACCTTTGATCTTAACATTTGATAAACCAGGGCATGACTTTAATTAGCATAAAAAAAAAAAAAAACTTCCAACATTCAGATTTGAGCCATGCATAACAAATTTGGACAACTTCAGTAAATGGCCCTTTTACGGTTAAGTGACAACTTCCTCCCTCCCAGGCTCTCTTAGTATGAACAAAACCATACCGCTGGCACTGCTTTAAAATGTTCAGGTTGAATATCCCAATAAACAGGACATACGTACACTACCCTCAAGAACAATATATTAAATGTATATATGGAAACGGCAGTTAAATGGACGTGAGAATCAAAAAATGGAGACGGCGGTGTAAATGCAACGAATCTGGGACAAGCAACTTTATCCAGTTTAAATCTAAGTGCCCAAATTTTATTTATACCCTGAAGATGCTGAAAAAGTTCCACGGTGCGTGTCTCTGCACCGAATGGCCACTCCCCTCAAGCATGCGTCACTGAGAGACTGCCTTATACAACACGTTCACAGCTTTCTACCACTACCTATCCTACAGATGAGGGGACAAACATGCAGGGCCACTAAAGGCATCCATCTAAACAAGTACCAAAGCTATACTTTAAATTTATATACAAAAAAAAAAAAGGTACAAAGGGAGGATTTGCAAGACCAAAACAGAAAGAAAAAAAAAATAGAAAAGTCCCTTACTACAACAAAACGCACAAAATTAAATCTGTATAATACGTTATAAGGCAGGCATAAGCTTATAGGGGTCCATGTTAAAATGGATAAGCCATTGGCATGGCATTACCCAGAATGGTACGCATTTGCATGGCATTACCCAGAATCCCTGGCTGCAGTGGAAGCGATAATGGGGAAAGACGGCTGCAGACCTGTCTGACATGCAAATGCACCATAAGTGGTATTTGTTTTCTGTACGATGGAGGTTGTCACTTTTCTCACCGTCCATAATTTTTTAAAAATATCTGGTTATGAGTAATAAAGACGAAACAAAACAATCTTGTGCATAAATATAAAGGACTGGGGGGAAAAAAAACCCCCTGCTCTATTACTTTGTTTAATCAATCAATTTTGCCCCAGTTTATTGTATGATGCTGTTCTGGAATGCAAGAACCGCAGCCGTGCCATCCCCCCCACCCGAAGTTAAAAGTCCCCCTAAAATGCTGTGAAAGGTACAACACGTGATGTGACTTTTCCAGCCACTGTGGTGACTGCGCTACAGCCTTCCTAAGGCTGCGCTTATAGTGACGTTGACGCGACCGTCGCGTCAAAACATGCATTGTCGCTGTCGCTTATAGTGCACGCGACGGAATGAGTGCTACCAACAATCCGGTAGTCACTGATATTTGATTCTTTTTACATTTTTCCCCCTGCAGCAGTCTCCCCTTGCGGCCAATCAGGAGCGTCTCCGTGCCTCTGCGCCCGCCCCCCCCCCCCCACCACCCCCTTTTCTGACGTCAGTGGCCTTGTAGCCAGCGACTTCACCTAAAATTGAAATTCAACTATCGCAATGGCGATGTGTGACATCATCGGTCGCATCGCTGTCACTATAAGCGCAGCCTAACAATGTACTTCCTTGAGAAGCTACTGGCCCCCAAACGGCAGGACCCCTTTATGCTGTAATTTCTTGTTAGACCAGAAATGTCATGCGCTGCTATAACTATACAAATGTAGTTTTAGTGGAGGGGTTTTGCATCAGCAATAGATGATTCCCTTGTGAGTGCCAGGCAAACTTGAGGATTGAAACAAACCTGAGCAACTTCAGTAGAACAAGAATGATAAATGTTCTTACAAACTAACAATTTTCCCAGGCGAAATTAAAATCAACTGCTAGAAGATATAAAATAGAAGCAACGAATCGGACTGACCCTTTTCCTAGTTAACAGACACAGGAAGATTACAGCCGTTCCAAAATATAAATGTTCAAATATGTAGATGGTAAGTATTATAGAAAATAAAAATGTCTGGGATATATGTATTATCTTTTCTGAAGACAGTCACCATTCCATTTCTAATATACGGCACAAGCTTGTATATTGCACAGAATTGTATTTTCTGCTACTCACCAGCTGGACAGAATCTCTGTTCTGGCCCGTCGTATATTGCAAGGTTATGGTTCACTGGTACGCTGTCATCCCGCAGAGTCAGATGTGCCGGTTGGTCATGTTCATGATTAGTGCCACTGAGAGCCACAGAAGACAAGAGGTCAAAACTCAGCTTCCCATCAGGTTTTGGGTACTCAATTGGTGTGCAGTCCTTGGCAGGTTTTAGCTGATCACTGTCCAAACCTTATGTTACGAGGAGATAAGAACATAAAACCATTATTCATACATCTATTCTAGTCAGCCCCAAAGATCCAGGTTCCTACCATACTGTGGAATATGGAAGCATGTTCCCATTTATTTCCACAAATCTGTACCCAAACAATATTTAATAAAGCTAGTTCAAGAAAGTATAATGAACAGAAGTGAAGGGAATCCGGAGTGTGCTAATAAAACCTACAGGAAAAAAAATAAAATAAAAACCAGCAAGAGACTGGTGTCCGATTAGAATTAATCAACATTTGTAGGAACCGGATGTTAGAAAAAAATTCAGGAGTCCTTGAATATATTCTACAAGTGAAAGGTGCGCCACGACCACAAACACATACGTTTGATGTAATGCAAAGGATACGAATGTCAGAGGAACGGCCTTTAGATGGCAGACTTTAAAAAAGTGATGAAGTACCCGTTTTAATTTGTAAGGTTTGAAGTGATCAAAAATGGCCAAAGTGGTTGTGTCAGATTTGTTTAACTTGACCCCCAAATGTCATACATTTTCCTGCAAAGTACTCGGGAATAGCTTTTTATGATGTACTGTATAACAAGACTGGATTTCAAAAAGGTTGGACGATGCAGAGAGCGTGACACATGGTCTTTCGTTTCTTCAAAGGAATTACCTTTATGCTTTAGTGTCCAGGGCTCCTTTCCTCTCAATATCCAGTAGAAGATTCCTGTGTAGATCATGCCACCATACAAACCCAGCGGCCCATGGCAGGAAGGCCTGATATTTCTCACCGAATAAAGCTCCTTCCACACCCAGGATTTCTTCAGGTTCTCTTCATATTCAGGGACATAAAGACCTAAGATGATCACATCACCAAGCAAGTTGAGATTTAATCGTTTTTGACATATAAAAGGACAGGTGAAAATGCATTTTATTTTTTTCGCTTAGTTATGGTTTATAAAAAGGGGAGAATATGAATTATGCCAGACTACCAATGACCAAATATCCAGATTAGAACGGTAATGTTTCAGTCCTACAGCATATACTGGAGGGAAGAACTCATCTGTGTTACCAGGGTCAGGAAGGAATGTTTTATTTTTTTTTCAAAATCGGAAATTGGTAAATGGGTTCACTTGGTTTTTATTTGCATCATCAATATAAATGCATATTTAATCCATAAATATAGGATGATTCTCTTGCCAAATTAGAATTTTACAAAAAGCTAAAGTTGGACATCTTTTTTGAAGCCCAATCGAATAATGCTACACCTCAAAAATGTATATGTTTCACTTACAAATTAATGTGTAAGTTTAACACACACACACACCACTATTTATTTGAAATGGCAAAAGGAAACAGGTTGCCTAGAAATGTGATTCTGAAAACAACTGAAACAGCCCATTCTTTAAGACTTTAGAGAGTTTTGCAAAAAGCAGTGGTAATGGTGCTCAAGTACTGGATCCCATAAACGTAATGGTCCCCCAACCTTCGGGGAGCTGTTATGTATACCGAGAATACTTGCCTGGTGTACATAAAATATACTGTAGAGTCAAGGCTCGCTAATGTGCCCAATAGAAAGTTGCAACATCATTGGGAGTGGCCATTGTGATTTTCTATTTGTGGATTTTTTTTTCTTTCAAAACCAGCACAAAAGAATATAAATATATCAGCAAACATGGGTGTCCAGTGGTTAGAGGACAACGGATTTGGAATGTGGAACCTTACTGTTCAGGTTAGCCATGTTTTTTTTTTTTACATTTCTGGGGTGGGTTATGGCTTTAAGGCTTGTTTGTTTGAGCTTTATTATAGCAACAAAGGTTTTCTAACCTTGAGTTTTTGACTGCAAGTTTTCATCGGTCAGCTGTTTAAAGATGGCTTCTGCAGCCATCATGCCACTTTTCATTGCTGTGTGGGTCCCTTTAATCTTGGGGACATTCATGAAACCAGGACTGCACCCCACAGAAAGCCCCCCTGGGAAGGTGAGTTTCGGCAAGGACTGAAAAGTGAGAACAAGTTTCAGATTATTTCCTTCCATTCTACACACTTTATTTTTTATTTCTGCTGGAGTAGCACCGTTTGGTAAATATGGGATAATGTCTATGACAATTATCTTGCTATTGTATTGTAAATGGGAATAGAGAAAAAGAGGCAAGTGACAGTAATGTTTTCTGCTGTTCTACCAGTCTCGCTGAACGCGGGGAAAGCTCATCGCCAGTGTGCGCCACAGAATTGTAATTGACATTTTTTTTTACATTTCATTTAACTGCCATTGATTTCATAGTTTCTTGCAACGCAGACCACTAGCACAGAATGCAAATTAATGGGAACATACATGATCAAGACCAAAAAAAAATGTTGCATGTATAACCCTGCTAAACCTCCGTTCCCCAGGAAGAGGTTTTCAGCCTGTGATCAATGGAACCCGTGGGTTTCGGGAGCCCAAATTTGGTAATGACAACCATTTTGATATAATAATAATAAAAAAAAATATGGCACTTACATGTTCTTCTATAGCATTATTATATAATATAGAAAGGGCTTATTCGATTTGGAAAACGTAAGCCCAATAATGACAATAGTATCTTAACATACGTAGGATATACAAGTTCAGGTTCTACAAAGTCAAAATATATATATTTTTAAAGCAGCAATACAGCTTTTTTTTGTTATATAGTTCGAAGCTGGGGGTCTTTGGAGCTTACCCGTGTGAATTTGAGCTCCGGGGACTCCTGCTTCCAGAGATACTTACCTCCGTATGTAGCTGGTCTATGTGGGGCTATTGAAACGGCAGCTTAAATGTCCCGTATCACACAGGCCAATAGGAAGCCGTGACATCATCTTGGGTGTCTTCCTATTGGCCCGCAAGCCTTAAACCTGCGGAGCTGCTACCCGCACCACCTTTGGGAGGTCTGTATCTCGGGAAGCAGGTGTCCCTGGGGCTGAAATGAATGGGGTTCAGCAATGAAGTCCCCCTGCTAACCTCTTATTTAAAACAAAACACAACAACTGTTCTGTTGCTTTCACGGACTCCCTACACATCTGTGAAGGAGTTGAATGCCACTGCCTTAGAATCACACTTTAATAAGGTGCTTTGTACTAACCAATATGTGAATGATGCTTAACTTAAACTAAAGAAGGTTCACATGTATATTAAATGTGGCATGATTAGGTTTTCTGCCTTTAATTTGCATTCATTCAACACAAAAAAATAAATAAGAAGGTTTTCTTCATTTCTTACCATTTCTGGGTAAGATACTTTGTGGGTTGCGATACCCTTTTAAATTGACCAACATAGCAATCGTACAAGGTTGTCTTGTGTATAAGCTTTCTTAGGCCTGGGACATAGTAGTATCAGCCTTGCTGATCCGTGCTGAGGCGCGCTCACGCTCAGCACTGAGCCCCTGCAGCCGCAATGAGAGCGGCTTTAGCAGGGACTCGCGCACGCTTGTGGAAGCGTGTGTCTCACAAAGATTTCAGATTTGGCGCTCGCCGGAGCGCAGGGCCGGTCACGTGAGCGGTTCGCCCAATGAGGGCGAACCAGCTACGTGACGTCACTGGCCCGCCCCCAGATACGCCCACGGACGGCGCGCGCTCTAAGGCCAGGGAAAGCACCGCTGGCCTTAGAGCGCGCCTCCGCACGGGCAAAGTGTCTATGCCCGAGGCCTTACTCTTTCTGGGACTAATACAGCTACAAAAAGCTGAATACATAAATCACTATTTTACATGTAAAACAGATACATTTGTAGTCCTTTCATAAGTGCAGCTTTTATCACTGTGTACAAATTTATATTTTTTCCTCATAACTTATAAATCACTGCACAGTGAAAAGCACTGCTATAAAATGAGGCAAACACAGTACTGTGAAATCACAGCCTACTGCCCCCTGCACTTCAAGCAGCAGGGGTGTGTATAGAAAACTTACACCGTGCATTCATCTGCAAATGTTTGCACAATTATCTGTAGCCAATATACGGAGCCCATTATCTTTTGTACATTTAGATATGGAGATAAGCCTGTACTTCTTTATACATGTCAGTGCATTAAACAGCAAAATAAAAATCACAGATGTTACCTGGAGTCCGCCTTCATTTAGTGCTCTAGCTCCATAACCGATCCGGTTCCCGCCTACCAGAGTAGGTGACACACTGGGGTGGTGTTTCCATTTCTGAAATTCTCTGAATGGGTTCAAGTATGGGTTCTGATAATCTAAACCAACCTGTAAACAAAACACAGCCTTAATCATGTGGACAACTGATAAGGTTGAAATTACAATGTACACAATATATTTTAATCCCCCTCTCCTATATGCAAACTCTAAAATTCACTCTCCATACTGTCTACATCAGTGCTATCCAAACTTTTTTTGATTAAGGAACCCTATAATTATATTGTGAAATTCTAAGGAACCCCAACCCTCTCTAATAGCGCATCTGATATTAGATGCATTGTAAGGAACCCCAACCCTCTAATAGTGCATCTGATATCAGATGCATCGTAAGGAACCCCAACCCTCTCTAATAGCATGTCTGAGATCAGAAAAACAAATAAGGTAGCGCTAATTTCTAAATGTATAGGATATGGAACTATATGAATTCATTTGAAAAGAATGGCTGGCTGCCTGTGATATAACTCTGAACCCAGGTCAGAAAGAGTGAATGGAAAGAGTGTTATATCTCTGGCGCTCGGCACATTAATCAAACATATATAAAGGATATATACAACCAGAGTCGATGGTACTGGCAGATCCAATGTAGTACTCCACGTGTAGATGATCAAACATGGAACATGAATAAATAAAAATGCATAGCGTAATAGCGTATGATAACCTGAACAAATATAACAAAAACACAATACAAACAACAAATGCTGAGAACAGACAGGTGACTGATAGTTATACAAAACACAATTAATAAAACACAATTAGTAAAACACAAATGATAGTGCTATAGATTAAAATGTGGAACGAGTCCCACTGATATACTCCTGCGGCTCTGCGGCTCCAACCTAGCCTGTGAATCTGCAGATTCTCCAGGACCCTGTCCGACAGTGACATGCGGATCGTCACACCCCTGAGGAAGGGAGCTGCGTCTTCCGAAACGCGTAGGGTGGTCCCGATTTTACACTTTACTGCTTAACATCTTGCTGACATTCCCGCTGACCATCGATTTGGGTCATTACACCGATTGGAGCACGAGCGAATCTGCTGTTACCATCCGCATGTCACTGTCGGGCAGGGTCCTGGAGAATCTGCAGTTGTGATTACACATTCACAGGCTGTTCGAGCCACAGAGGTTGGAGCCACAGACCCGCAGGAGGTCTGTCCCCGCGAGAGCAGGGGAGTGCTCCACCCGGAAGCCGACACTGAACACCAGCACGCTGTTGATGCCACAGAGGAACGCTCGGAGCAGACTAGCCACAGATGAGAGGGGATACTCTATGAATATCCGCTGACAGTTACCTTCTCACTTCTGGTAAGCGGGTACTTCAGCTACAGCAGGAGTATATCAGTGGGACTCGTTCCACATTTTAATCTATAGCACTATCATTTGTATTTATCATTTGTGTTTTATTAATTGTGTTTTGTATAACTATCAGTCACCTGTCTGTTCTCAGCATTTGCTGTTTGTATTGTGTTTTTGTTATATTTGTTCAGGTTATCATACAATATTACACCATGCATTTTTATTTATTCTTGTTTCATGTTTGATCATCTACACGTGGAGTACTACATTGGATCTGCCAGTACCATCGACTCTGGTTGTATATATCCTTTATATATGTTTGATTAATGTGCAGAGTGCCAGAGATATAACACTCTTTCCATGTCCAAGATCAGATGCATTGTAAACTCTTCGGTATTTGGTACAATTTTAAATGCCCTGGAAATTACAGGGAACCCTTTACAAATGCCTGGGGAACCCAAAGGCTCATAGGAATCCCGGTTGAAAAACACTGGTCTACATCTTGCTCTCTCACCAGCACAGTCTCATTTGTGAACAATACTGTATGTCTTTGACCGTCCTACATAAAAAAAAGCTTCTTCACAGCTCTATAACGTACCCACACACTGACAGGTTGAATTCTTGCCAATGACCAAGAGAAACACTACGTCAGAACAATATACCCCTTCACTGACAAGGAGGTAAAACGTGTTGACAATTGAGAGAACAATTTAGTATGGGCAGAAATGGCAAACTGAAGGCACAGAGTACTATTATTTAGTGCTTCCCATACCTTTCAGCTTCATGTTAGAAAAGGGCAATTGCTTACCACAAAGCCAAGTGCTACAAGAGGTTCTCCCTCATTAAGGTGATAGAGGAATGATCCACCATAGGTGTGTCTATCCAAAGGCCAGCCCACGGTGTGTTCAACCAGGCCAGGGCTCCATTTCTTCTCATCAATAAGCCACAGCTAGGAAACATACAGATAAATCAGTCAATAAAAACGAGCACACCAGCATATTCTGCAGAACTGTACAAAGGTGGTGCGACCGCAATGGCAACATTAACCTTCCCTAGTAAGCAGGGCCCATATATGGAGAACTAGAACTTCACACAATGCATACTGTATATGGCTAATAATATAGCAGATCCCAACAGATATACCAATATTGAAAATAGACGCGAGCAAAATTCTTTAATCTTACATGTGCAGTACAAATTGCACCGACCGCTACTGTAACAGTAAACACATTCCCAGAACTGTCTCAATTACATAATGAAAACCATGACATTTTCAAGGGGTTTAATAGCGAATTAATGAGAGACAGGTACAGATTACTGCATCACTACTTCTTTTCCTTTTTGCTATATTGAAAATAAAGTCGACCTAAATTAAACATCTAACTGCTTTTTTTGTGACTAGTTGTGCATGGTGATGACTAAGAAAACCGAGCTTTTGTAACTTTGTAAAATGCCACTCGTGAAATACTACAGTCATAGGTAGCAATCCCTGCAGTAGGTCTGGTAGGAAGAGCATTGAATGAATTATCCCAAGCCAAAGTCGTTTATTAAGAAAAAAGGCATGAAACAATTGGGAATTAGATTTCTGTTTTTATGCCAGTTTTAATTGCATTGAATCACAGATCGCATAAATGCGTCATTCATTTAAACCTTTAGGCACTGTCACATACAGTATTTGTCGATGTTTGGTCCACAATTAGAAATATGCATTTAGTGTAGGCACCTGCTAAAATGGAGTTTACCTTCACGGGGATAGCAGGCTTCAATCATTTTCTGATCAAAAGATGCAACTAAATGACTCCTTTGTTATAAGGTTTAGGATGAAAAAGTAGAATTTCACCAATAAATGGCAAGCGAATTTGGGAGGAGTGCAGGGTTTTTGTATTGGTTTTCCATAAAAGTATAGCCAATTCTCTTTCCTTAGCAGCATACTCCATAAAAATATTTAAAGTTATAGTGTTACTGATACAGCCCGTTGTAGGGGTAGGTCTGAGTTCCCCTAATTCTGTTCTGCTATGAAACAATATGCAAGTGTTTGGGCTGCACCGAGTTAGTCAGCCTCATGCTATATTATGCCATGCTGCTGCTCTTAATAAATCCAAGCATCATGAGGTCCATCTTGGGCTGATTCATTTAATGCTCTTCATAGCCCTAGGTGTTGAGAACCACGACTGTGGTTCCCTGACTAAAATATCTTACAAAGTTTATGTACCTGGTACTTATGCTGTTCTGCTTGATCTAGATTTGGCTCTACTTTTCTCATTTCAAAGTTGTCAGTCGTGAAAAAATAAAATTAAAATAAACTGCTATCGCCCCAGAGCTCTACCCCCAAGTTTAAATTGTTCATCACACAGTTCAAATTGAACTAAACGTTTTGGGACATTTGATCCTGTAGTACTCTGCAAATCTAGTTTTAAAGCAGCAAGTTCAAGCTGCCGTTTTAAAAAAATATATTGAATTTTTCTCACTCAATATGTGCATCAATATAATCTGCACACTGACAAGTAATTAGCTTAGTTGCTGATCGATCAGCGAAGATTTGGCTCGGGGGTTCACTAAATGGCTGTCAGTGCCTCAGGAAAGGACTAAAGATGCAAAGCTCTGTGGGGAAGATCATGTGACCAGGAAGTTACTAGATACAATTGGTGCACCGCTAGAGAGAGGGCAGTGCTTTAAAAAAAAAAAAGGAGTGTGCCAGATCCTCTTTCAGAAGAGGAAGGCGCTTAGTAAAAAGGACTTTGTAAATGGTCGCTATAGAAACAAAAATGCTTGTTAGATTAGAATACATTAAAAAGCTATGTGAAGCTATGCACCATTTCATTGATAGTTCTGCACAAGACCATTGTTTAGAAGGATATCTACTACACTGAGAACTGGGGCAGTGCTCTGCATGGTGAAAACATTTTTAAAAAAAATCTTTTGTGTTAAAAAAACAAAAAGTGAACTGTAACAGTAATTTGCGGTTCAGATAATGGTATTTCCGGTTAGAGAATTATGTTCACTCTACAACATCCAGGATGTGCTGAAGTATTTTAACCAATAATCAGTACTGGGGTTGTGTCAGGATAGAGAACCTGGATGCACCATGTGCCAGCAGCAAAGAGCATTATTCAACAGAAGTCGCTCAAGAAGAAAGATGCTAATGAATGGCCAATACCTCTTTCAGACCAATTGCATATGTCTGGGGCTCACAGCTCTCCCTCAGATTGAATTTCTTGTACAACTGTTTGGCAAGATGCCCGTGGCAGCCTTCTCCAAAGATTGTGACTTTGGCATGTAGCTCCAGTCCCCGCTCAAAAGTAGCCTGTTAGAATGAACACAAAATAGTCAGTCACACAATTCAGCCTCTGCTTTGTGAGAACCACGAGAAGTTCACGGATTTGTAAATCAACATCACCTAAAAGCTTTCGACACTGCCAGCACAGGGAGGGGGAGATGGTGTTAAACCAATAATATCATCATCAAACCTAGTTTTCAATTGGGGAAAATAATTTAAAAATCACATTTTTCCTGTGCTTCTTATAGTTGCGGTCACAAGCAAAGTTCCAAGAAGTATCGAAACCACACGTGTAAACAAATAATAGACAGTACAATTAATTATGATGACTGTATCTGATCCTATCACATCTGATGGAACATGCTTGAAAGATCTGATAAATAGTTTTAACACAAGGCGCTTTCAATGAACTCACATTTCTGTTACATGCGGCCAGGATTTTATCTACCCCCCCCCCTTCCCCCCCCCTCACTGAAAAGCAGTAATCTAAGGGGCCAAACTTAAAACCTAACCGGATACTGGCTCAGGCTATTACCTAGGCTCTGTGCAATGGTCGAGCAGCTTTCTATACCTGTGTACAACTCTACACCAGGAATATAAACCTGTAACAATAAGCTTAGAGTCTATTGCTAAAGTTCAAGGAGATACAGTGATTTGCTTCTGTTGCCCACAATAAAGACAGTTCCATTACCTCTAGATAACACCATCACTTTAAAATGCACCAGCACTGAAGGGGTTCAAAGCATTTAATGGGAATATCAAACGACCATACAATAGGCTAATTTAATTGAAAATTCTGGGAATAAAGGCATCACGCGCCATACATACTAAGCAGGGTTATCCCATAAGACGCCTTCCGGCTCACTCACTTCAATAAGGTGTTTTCTAGCGCTTAGTAAAAAGGAGCCTACGTGAGTTAGATTTTTAGTTCAATTCCTTTTCTACAGCACGACATTGGCTGCCGTTTATCTACCTGAAGAAGATTAGAAGACAGGAAGGTCTCGTGCAAAGCTTGGCAGGATACACACAAATCACCCGACAGCATAGAAGTTACTGCCAGCTCTGGAGATTGAGCAATCAAAATATTGTTTGAGATGAGTCTCTGTCCTAGCTACTCTACAGACTAAGCCATGCGCTGTGTCTTGACAGATGCACAATTATACTAGTATAAAACATACCAATAGAGCTATATAACAAAAAGGTACAGTGACATGCGTTTACCCATATAGAGAAATAATTACAAACAGCCTAAAGCAATCCTGCCTCCTCCTCCCCTACAACGTACACTTTTAAAGTTTTAGAACCCCTTCTCTAAAACAAATTTAAATAAATAAAAATAAAAAAAAAATCGGTACGACCAGAGTTTTTCTTCTTCTTCAAGACACCTCAATTAAAAGTCTGGACAAATTCATCAGCCCGTATCACACAAAAAAGTGGATACAACTTTACAATGTAAAATAAAAACATTTTATTTACAATTGTAGAACAATGTTATTGAAGAAAAAACATGTTTAGAATAGAATTTGCTTTTTGTACAACATTGCTGATGGCTCAAAGATATAAGATGTTAAAAGTTTATGTCAAATGTGCTGCATCCATGCGAGTTAAGAAAAACATTAAGTGAAAGGTTTTTCTTAATGAAACCAGGTAATAATATTTAAACAGATTTCCCAGAAACACTGTTCTTCAAATGTTATCAGATGATCATATATTACGATTTTCATTAGCTCTTGGAGTGCAAAATAGCAGAAGAAACTACAGACAGATACCAATTTCCGATAACAATGCAGCATTAGGGCAGCAAGAAATTGATAGCACATGGGGAACACAAAACCCATTCTATCCACCTATTCTCCAAACTCTACCTCACCACAAACACTATAAAATCTACATCATCACTGACCATTTCATCGCCTTAATTTGGGGGGTTCTTCCATGCGTCACTGGAATTTATAAAAGGCTGTTTCATAGATCAACCATCATTTTCTTAAAAATCAGATTCATTCAAGTACAAGCCCTCATTTATTCATACCGAAAACGTAACGACGTTGCACTCTGTGAAAAATCTCATGCCGTCACTGACGCAGTCCCAGACAGATCACGATTAAAAATCCTCAAGCTTTATTGCAAACATTTTAATTGTGTACATGGATCCAAAGTGAAAGGCCTAACGCGTTTCACGATGGACACCCTTTTATTCATACTCTCTGTCCGAAGAAGTAATTCACTCAAGAGTATCTCAATATGTGGGTAATGGCACAACGAGAAAGCTTCTCTTACACATCAATCTTCTGTGATGGAGAAAAAAATGGTACATTAATATTCTCACATTTAATTCTGATGGTTATGCAGAGACTACCATAAACCTTTCTTTTCCGAGTCCCCTTTCATGTGTGTGTGGGAAATGTGTCATTACCTTTGGGGAGCCGTCCTTATGAATGCCTACATCATTAGTCGCTATGCCCTTAACACTGCCATCTTCATGATAAAGTATCTGAAAAGGTAAAAAAAATACATATTACACTACATTGTGGCCTGGTCTGTGTGTATCAGACACCTATTGGTTAAGAGGTCAATTCTATCTCTGCCGAAGCAGCCACTGCTCATTGACGTCAATGGTGAATTTCACCCAAAAACAGCTGCTTGAGCGGATAAACAATAAGACCCAAGTCTCAGAGCCCCAAAAATCCACATGTAGCACATGCTCAATGAGCATAAGAGAGGAAACCGCCTACCTCTGCTGCTGCATACCCAGGGTATATCTCAACTCCAAGAGCTTCTGCTTGTTCCCCAAGCCAGCTCACTAGGTGCCCAAGACGCACAATGTAATTTCCATGATTATTCATCGGAAGTCCTAGAATTTAAATGTGCACAGAGAGCAGAATGTCATTAAAAATATAAGCAGCAAAGGAGGTTCAGCGATGCATAAAAAAATCGGGGAACAGTCTCCCAAGACCACAGCCTCGTGGAGGAATATTGGCCATATTTACGAAGCGGTGCCATTTTGGAAGACACCTTATTCACTTCATTCTAAACTTCACATTTACCCAGGAAAGACATACTGTACATTCATTATACCTTATATGTAAAACATTTAATAATGATTTTTTTTTTACCTCATAAATCTTCCAAGAAAAATGAGTGCCTAGTACTCTAAACGTTATACAATGTGCCTGGTGCCGCAGCCTATTATATGGGAGGCATGTTATTATCCATGTCCAGAACGTGACACTTATACTTTTCCCTAACATATGATGTTGCGGTCTCTTATGTTTTGAATATTGAGAAACATATTTATATTTCCAGCTGCCTGAAAAAAATATTTCAGATATAGCCCTGCAATTAATTTTACAACGTGCCTTTATTTTACCTTTGGATAATTTTACAATATGTACAGATATATCAGAAGGTATCTGTTCTGAGGTACTCTAATTGCCACCATTGGGACAGGAATATTTTTAGTATGCGACAGCAGTGTCGCTGAAGCACCATATTATTTAGCTACAACTGAGCTGGTCATCAGCTTTCATCTAAAGCAGCATATATCCTATATTCTGTGATATATGTTATTGTTGTGCTTCAGAGTGTACATTTACAAAGCTATTAAACATGTCAAATTAGAAAACCTCTGGTAAATATATGTTAGAGAAGATGCTATGGAGTTATGCGCTGTCCCTTTATTGTAACTCTGGTTTATGTTGGTAAATGGGACTGCACTTTTATGAACTTGGGTGATCACTAATGTACCCAGATTCAATGAGGAATGTGACAGGATCAGATGTTTCCCTCAACAAGCCTAATTCTATTGCCGTAATTTTGCACCAACATACTGTAAGACAAACAAGGTGAAGATTGCCAATTTGAACAATTTAGACAAATGACCCGTCTGAGGGTGTGTGATCTAGAAGGGCGAAGTTGTAAGAATAGCACACACAATGGGCAAATGTCAAAAAGCAGCTATAGCAACTAAACATATCTAAAGTATCCAGTGTGTCCTCCCAAACTGCATCGCAATTTCCAACAAAAAGGATATACAAGAAAAAAAAAAAAAAAAAAACAGATCACGATCTAATATATATTTTGGGAAATGGTTTGTCTGTTCGCTTATGCCTTTGGACACCTCTTAACATATCGTAACCACATTTTGCATGATGGTTCCTCAGGTCAAGGAGCAGATTTTTGTCAATGTTTGGATACAATTCGATGCCATTTTGAATCAAGATGGCATACTAAACCTTTCAAAACTGCCCTGATTTTAGCCAAATTCAGCAGGATTGTAAATAGCTGAGCTGAATTGAGAAAATCCACGTTTTGCACATGGTCAAGAGTGGGAACTGGGAAAAATGTATTTTAAAAAAAAATTAAAAAATTAAAAAAAAAAAAAGGGGGCGGTGGGGGGGGAAATGTATAAATCTCAGTTATTTTTGGTTTCTTAAAATTCGCGGGCAACGCCAGGTACTTTCAGTACGTCATTAAAACAATATATAGATTCCAAGGAAATAATACAATTGCAACTACAAAATGTATCTTAAAAGTACCAGAATACCTTTTTGCAAAGAAAAGTGATAGTAATAAAAGTAACAGCAATTTGTACTGCGTTTGTAGATCGGGGGACTTCATACTACAAACCATTTCAGACTATTTATAGTAATCCTTATCTTGCTTGTGTATACAGTTATTGCAGAGAAATCTGTTAATCGTTTTTGAAGTATTCCAAAAGAGAAAATAGCTTATTTCCTCCCATTCGATGTAGGTACATATTAAATGTGTACAGTATAGCATGGGGGGAAAAAAATCTGTGCAAAATATGCAAACGTATTATACATTACTCTTCAGTTAAAGAGGTTTTTTTATTTAAAGTATGCGGTTGTTAAAGATCGCTCTTACAAGTGATCACAAGTGCATGTAAAGACAACAAAGTCACATTTTCTAGAGAGCAATATACTCCCTCCATTCAGTAGATCATTCAGCTTCTTACTGATTTGCATTACAGTCGCTTTGAGACTCCTCATTGGTGCAAGAAAATATTAATCCCATGTACCAAATTCTGGTAACCTACCATCAGTATGAGTCAAATCCAGCTATATAAATCAAATACAGCCTTGAATGCAGTTTAATATGCATGGGTATGGTAATGTCTGCTTTTGAATAACACTATCGTTAATGGCTTAGGAACATTATTACATGTATAACAGTCACTGTAGTTGATTAACCCATTCAGTAGTAAAGAAGTCTACAGCAAAGGCAGCGCACTGCAGGTCCTTCTGTCATAACATAGGATGTTGTTGCATGTACAAGAGTTTTAGGGCCAAAAATATATTATAATTGGAATGTTTTCATCCGATATCATACCTGGAAGAATGGGGACTGGAATTCTGTATTTTTCTGTTAATATTCCAAACCTGTCTCCGGTTACCGGGGTATGGAGAGGAGCCTAAGAATAAAGAAGAATTTTAGCAAGCCTAAGCCTTGCTTTCACAGCAGTATTTAACAGTGTAAATGCATCTGTCAATGACTTGTAAAATGTATAGGAAATGTATAGGAAGAGGAAGGGTTTCTGTATACTTTATGGCATTAATAATATATGGTCCAATGTGGCCATTCTTCAATGGGGATTTTCATCTGAAAACGGACTGAATGTCCGTTTCGGTGAACGTTTGAGACATGATACTTGTGCTTAACTGACCGGACAATTCTTGTACAACATCAAGGCACAAACGGCATCATCTTGATACACACGTCCCATGGGCTCTGCAGGAAAGATTTCCCATTTCCCCTGTCTTTAATACAATAATTCTGCATATGCAAACTTCAAAAATGTTGGCTCAAATGCATCTTTGAATTCAGTATTCTTCCTCTTTAGCCATACCACACAGTTTGCTGTATCAGTCTCCAGCATGGCCCAGATACTGACTGCATGTACCTACCCCTCGCTCCTTCCAGTCTGGGAAAAGATCCTTCAGGGATCCGGGTTCCACACAAGCCCCGGACAGAGTGTGAGTCCCAAGCTGGGCGGCTTTCTCCACCAGGCACACACGCAGCTCTTTGTTGAGCTCTGCTGCAAGCTGCTTGAGACGTATCGCAGCAGACAGTCCCGCAGGACCGCCTCCCACTATCACCACATCAGCCTCCTCTGCAAACCTTTCCATGTTCACCTCTTCCAGAAGTAACGTGAAGAAAAAAAAAAAAAAAAGGAGGGAGTTAATGTGTGAATGATTTTAGGCCATAAAGACTGCTGCACATTATGTATAAAAATAGGAACGGTAATATTTTTTAAAGCAATATCTTTATTGCAACTGTGTTGATATCATGTAAAAAAAACCTTGAATCAAAATATGGTGGATGAAGCACACCAGTAAGAGATACATGAGTGCACAATGGATAAAGACATTCAGAGTCCAACCAAAATAATGTCAGCACATACTATACGTACTATAAAAATGCTATATGTACTGTACGTACTATAATAATCCTAATCCAGGCACACCAATAAAACACCTGTTCTGCTAAAAGTAGACAAACGAGTACATTGGAAATCTGTGTTTTTTTTTTTTACCCTAAAGCTTTTGGTGACCTGGAATGAACAACATGGCCAGTTACAAATGTATTACTCCTAGGTCACCAGTGTGGGAAACATAGGCTGTTTTCGGTAGCTCACTGCCACCAAAGGTCACCCAAAACGGGAAGCAGACGAACAGCCATGTCTATATTACTTCAAAGAATATGGAAATCCCTACTTTGCCACCCAACCCTTTATTTTTTAGACCCTCATTACAGAGGGCTTTGTTATCTACAAAGATGGCGACATGGCAGTAGAGACAGAAGGCAACAACTGTTCTCTAGCAATTTTCTTGCAAGGAGCCAATTGGACGTCTGGCAAATACTGGTAGGTCAGAGGTGAGCAACACCTGGGCCAGTGATTTAAAAGCCCTGCTTGAGGAAATCTTATTTTTGCACACAGTGCAGATTGCGGCTTCAGAATATAAATTTAAAAAAAAAAAAAAAAAAAGTTCAGGCTGGTTATCCTCATAATGATTACAATATACTACAAAATAAAGAAGAATCTGGAGAAACGTCACTTTTAGAGCATCCCGCACTGCCAAATCCACAAAAGGAGATCCTTTACTCTGCTTCACACTGCTCCTGCCACCACTTTTAAAGGAGCCCTCATTCGCTTTCGTCCCCAGCCTAATGTAGCCAATCCTTCTACCAAATTGAACTGCATTCAGCCCGACGTACCGGCCCATCTTTTGTCTTTATCTCGGTCGCAGATGGTGTAGTGTGTGGTGATGCGAGGCACGGAGGAGGAGGAGGAAGCCCACCTCCAAATGCGGAAGGACGGCAGACGCTTTCTTAACGGTTTCAAGGAATGCAAGCAATGATGTGCTGTGTCGAGAAATAAAAAAAAAGTCATATGTAACATTGGATAAAAAAAATAAAAATAAAAGGAGTCACAGGTAAGGAAGACACTTTTCCAATTCTTAAAAGCAATAATAATCATAATAAAAAAAGTAAAAAACAACAACATTGCTACATCATTTTGATCCTTTTTATTCTACATCAGCCAAAGCAGCAGTTGAGGATGTTTTTGGACGAAAATCCCCAGACGCCAATGGAGATTTGCCGCCGTAAACAGTCACTACAGCAGAAAGAGGATTACTCCCTTAGTGATTAAAAAGAAAAAAAAGTTAGACATTTTTGTGGTCCTTGTTGAGTAAGGGCAGACTATTTCTAACAGCACAGGTTGCTACCTGGGAACGTACACTTACCTACTTGTGGCAAACATTACAATAGGTGTAAAGTCATTGGGACAGGGATTTTGCCTGCAAATTGGACCATGTCTGGTCCTGCATACATTATCTCTGCTCTATATAGGGTGGCTGTAGAAAAGTGGTTCATGCCTAGCACGCAGTTGTGCTGTCTTGCAATACAGGTTAGGGTTTCTTTATACAGCTGATCACTCACCAACTAACAGTTCCTATTGTCTGCAAAGTTTCTACATTTTATTTAAAATAACACTTCTACAAAAAATAACAACAAATGAGGCCTCTATCTTGGGTCACCCATAAATCCCCATGTACTGTCCACAGTGTTAGTGTGGAAATCATATGCAATGCTACTATCTTGGTCAAATGTAAGTCACATGCACCTTTGCCATTATTAATTTAGCTATCATGATGCATAGTCTGCAGTTACAGATCACTCGTAAAAAAACTGCGCCCTTTAACCATCTTACGCTCTGTTAGCAAGTTAATAACCGATAAGGTTACAGACATCTTCTGCCAGCTCCTAACCTGCGCCCCACACCAATTAAGAGGCAGGATTGGTGTGAAAGGTGTTCGCAGACTTTATTATAAAAAGGAGTGAGGTACTGTATACACCACTTATAAAACCACTGACCTTTCCCCTAGATTTGGATGTGACCAGGAGGGGCAGTGCTACTGCTATTGTGTGGATGTCAATGTTAAAAACTCAGCTCAAGGAAAGGACACATCCTGGGCACCAATAACATGTATACTTTGATATTTACCTAACTTCAGAGAGAGAAGGGGAGAGGGGGAGGAGAGGAGAAGGGGAGGAGAGGAGAAGGGGGGATAGGAGAAGGGGGGGAGAGGAGAGAGAGAGAAGGGGAGGGAGTGTTGGTGCGTGGGAGTGTGTGGATATGTGTGTACACACGTGTCAAATACATATAAACACACGCACATATCTATTAAACTGACAACTGGAAACAGATTATTAACTTCTCTATGCAAGTCAATCCCAGGCCCCAGCGCAGGCGCAGATGTACCATACCCAGAATGAAATGAACGCAGCTATTAGCAGCCAGGTACGTGTTACTGGCAACATTAGTTGTGACATGTGCTTACCTTGCATTGTGTGTTTGCAAAGAGGCAGCATGCTGTCTCTCTCCTTCCCTCACTGACCAGAGGGCAGGCGCCTCTAAGGTCGCAGCACTATTCCTCTGGCAGCAGCTTCCAGTGTCAGCCTGCAGCGCACTGAGGTCCCAGTACAGCAGCACCTAACCTTGCCCCAATCACAAAACACAGGCGTCGTGACCGACCGCGGAGTCTCATGGGAAATGTAGTGTGCGGGGCCTCCCCCGGTAGAATACGTCAAAGGGAGGTGGACTACAACCATAGAGGCGAGCACTAGTGGGTACCAGGGAGCCTACCAGTAACAGTGTTTGGAGGACTCAGGCAATACAGTACAGTACTGTGTCTTCTCTGTGCCTCTTTAATGCGATTGTGCCACCTAGCAAAGAGTTGCAATGAACAAATGAATTTACCTAAGTAGTAGCACCTCTTATTAAACATGCTGCTTCCAGAGATGTCGACCTCCAATGACTGGGGCTCTGGCTGAAAAAATAACATTTTAATGAAAAATATATATTTATCATTGAGACTCTATGGAGCAGCGTGCACTAAAATTGCGTGAGAGTGAATTCAAATCAGTGTGATTCACAGAAGATCAGCGAGACTTGACATGAGATTCTGTAATGTACAGTATAAATGTAGCACACAGTGTCAGCATTATAGAAAAAAATAAGTACAATTGTGAATGACATTAAACGTGATTTGATGCAAAGTTTTGATGTCGGTGACGGGCGCGCTCTTAAATAATAAAAGTATCCTACAGGAATTAATGGAATATACTTATTTAACACCAATGTGCACCTGTTCCCTTTAGCAGGGAATGGCTAAATAAACACAAGTTATCTGACAAGACTAATCTTAAAAACAGTGAACTACTGAAGGATTTCACACTATGCAGTTACTGTCCACTGCAGTGTTTCTTAAAGCGGATGAGGATACCTAACACACATCTAAAGGCTGCCACATGGGAAGCGTGTGTTGTGATGTTCTGGGAGGTTTTACTTGACATTTACAGAAAAGAAGGGATGGTATCATTCTGTGTATTAACGTTTTTCATAAAACAGATGTAAGGGTTTATTCAATAGAGTGTGATAGCGGCGACTCAGCGCTACCGATCTGTAATGAATAAGCCACTTTGACTCTTATTCGTCTAATGTTGTGCAATGTAAAACTGCCCCTTTTTGAGGGGTGAGGGGGCAGTTATTCATCACATACAGAAACATGGCAGTTGCCAGCTCTAGTTTGGTAGAGGCCAGTCGTGTGTTGCCGTCACACGCGTGCGTGTAGCGTCACATTATTTCCTGCAGACAGTAACTGCGCAGGCGCGAGAGAGCAGAACGCTGTCTGATTGGCTGCGATGAAGTTCCTCCCTCTGCTCTTTCGAAAACGGTTTGCGCGGGAGCCTGGGAGTCGTGACGTTGGTGGAATGGCTGAGACCGGCGGCGGAGATGCGCGCGCGGAGCTGCGTGACCCGCAGGAGCTGCTGGAGGAGGTGGAGATGCAGATCGATGATGTGAGGGAAAGTGAATGCTATTTGTGGCTACGTCATCGTTGTAACTGCGTGATGGCCAATCGGCTGTGTGACGTCAGGGAGCGGCTGTGTGACGTCAGGGAGCGGCTGTGTGACGTCAGGGAGCGGCTGTGTGACGTCAGGGAGCGGCTGTGTGGCGGGGCTGGAAGTTTTTAGCTGTTAATTGAAATACTTGTGGGAGAAATCCCTTTGTCTGCAGCTTTAACATCCCGTACTAATTTATACTAAGTTATAATGCAGACATTCAGCTCCCCAAGGGCCTAAACGGTCCAAAAATAAATTTAAAGTGGATTATGTATTTAATACTGCCAAGAATCCGCCTGTCACTGTGATGTATGGAAATAGTTGATGTCCCTGCGGTCGCCATGTCACACAGGCAATGGGAAGGAGCTCCCCATTAGTGGCCATTAGCATTTGGGGACGCTGCAGGGGAAGCTGAGCGCGCTAGAAAGTTTAAAAAATTTGTTTACCCGAGCACCGGTGAGTGTGTGCATACGCGCGCATCGCGTGAGCGGGGACTTGCATCTATATATATATATATATATGTATATATATATATATATGCAAGTCACCTCGTCAAGCGCCACACGCTCAGCGCTAGCAGGGACGCAGCCTTGGCTGGGGCCATGGTACAGCAGACCGTGCGCTAAGAGAACAGACTGCCTTATGTTCGCGTCCATGTGGCGCGCGTTGCGCAAGAAATCAGTTCAAACTGATTTCTAGGCGCGACAGGCCGGTCATGTGAACGCCAATGAGGGCGAACCAACTCCATGATGCCCCCCACTGCCCGTCCACCATGGCCAGGTAAGCGCCCACTCACTGACCTGCCTCTGCACGGGCAAAGGCACCATGGCTCCAGCCTTAGGCTGAGCTCAAACAGCTACCTTGCTGCGCGTCCGCGCGTATGTCTGCTGGGCGATGTGCGCTCATCCCCAGCAGACAGAATGACACAATTGAAGGCGAGACTTTAAAAAAAAAAAAAAAAGTGTTTGTGATTGGCTGCTGAAGTACACGTGATGCGGCTGCTGCTTGAAATTACAACTTCAGTTGTCTCCAAGTGCCAGACACGTTACGCAATTTCATAATGGAGATATTGACAGCCTTAAATTTATGGGCATCTACCATCTTAAGTGTCCGGCAAGAGGTGGCAATGTCGATCAGATGCTGTTGAGAATTGAAGCTGAATGGATTTATAAATTGAAGACCAGAAGTCCCTTTGGACTTAAAGCTGCAGTTCAGTCTTTTTTTATTTTTTTTATTTTTATTTATTTTTTTACTCCAATAGTTTCATGTGTGCAATCTCTAATTACCTAAAGAACTGTATAGCTGCAGGTCAATTCGTTCTCCATGTATTGATAGGTCGAAATTTGGTGACATAATTAGTGAAGGGATCTGTTTATATTCTGCTTCACTCCCTCAGTGGAAGCTCATGAATATTCATGAGCACTCCTGCACTGACATGTGCTAGAGGGAGGGCAGGGCTGACAAAGGGGTGTGCCAGGGCTTGTGACAGGACATGAAGGGGCAGTGCCTTAGCAAATGGCTGTTAAAATAGAATACAAGAAAATTGGTCTTTCAAAGTTGTTTTTTTAAAAACAGAAAATGCTAAAAGTATTTTTTCTTACTACAGAACTGATTTATTAAAAAAAAAAACACACATGCAGGATATTGAGCTTTAATGAAGGATTCACTTATACTCCATTCATCTGATCTCTGCCCCCCCTTTCCATCCCTTGCTGTTTGGTTATGGTGTCTTTGCTACCCTACATCGTTTACACATGTTTTTGAACCTCTGGTTATTACATATATTATTTATGTTTTATTTTAGAGCAGTCCTACCACCTGGTTGTGTTATACCTACATGATATTGATATACTGCTGCCAGAATCACTCTACTCTTTCCTAGATCTGTCTCAGCATCTCCCCTCATGAAATCCCTCTCCTGGCTTCCGATCAAATCCCGCATCTCACACTCCATTCTTCTCCTCACTTTTAAAGCTTTACACTCTTCTGCCCCTCCTTACATCTCAGCCCTAATTTCTCGTTATGCACCATCCAGACTCTTGCGTTCTTCTCAAGGATGTCTTCTTTCTACCCCCTTTGTATCTAACGCCCTCTCCCGCCTTAAACCTTTCTCACTTTCTGCCCCACACCTCTGGAATGCCCTTCCCCTCAGTACCCGACTAGCACCCTCTCTATCCACCTTTAAGACCCACCTTAAGACACACTTGCTTAAAGAAGCATATGAATAGCACTGTGGATATTCTGAACACGATACATAAAGCTTGGCCCCCTGCAGACGCACTTACCAGAACTCCCTCCTACTGTCTCTGTACGTTCTACGTACCAATTAGACTGTAAGCTCCTCGGGGCAGGGACTACTCTTCCGAAATGTTACTTCTATGTCTAAAGCACTTATTCCCATGATCTGTTATTTATATTATCTGTTATTTATTTGATTACCCCATGTATTACTACTGTGAAGCGCTATGTACATTAATGGCGCTATATAAATAAAGACATACAATTCAATACAATACAATATACACTACATTATTGAGGTTTATTTCATTTAGAACTAGTGACTATATTGCCTGAATTATAAACCCATTTCCTTTCTTTTTGTTATGGGTTTATCGCTTGTTGTAATAACCACTCACATTGTATTTACAGTGACACTTATTTACTTATGTCATCTTTTGTGTGTTAAATATAGTGTAATTGATTATTTTAATTTCACTGTGTTTATGGACATGGTTGCGCTTTTTGTTATAAAGTAAGGGGCAATACTGCATGTATCATCCTTGATTTTATTCTTTCCTCTGCTGCCTTGAGCAGCAACATTTATTTTGTGCTCTGGAACCTTGATGAGGTACCTATTGAACATTTCCATCACCTTATATATATGTATGATGAAAAGGATGTAAGGCAGGATTAAATCTATCTGCCTATACATGCACAGTTTTCAGTAGGTTTAGCCTTTTTTATCTATCACCTCAAGCATGCGCAGTATTAACGGCTTCCTGATGGCTACAGTGGCTATCAGGCGCGTCATGCGCAATGACAACTGAAGCCGAGCACGAGCGTGCGTAGGGCAGGGAGATGCATTTGTATTACATTACCCTGCGCATGCGCAGTAGTGTTCTACGATCGGCTCGGCGTTGTGTTGTCCCTTTATCACGGCTTGGAGGGTGACTACAAGCTCCCAGGTACAAAGGATTATCACAGTTAATTACAAAAGGTAACAAAAGACATGTTTAGGATGTTCACTGGCAGTTGCGCATGCGTTTTCTTGCGCATGCGCCCTAGCGGCGTGTTGTTATTGTTTCCATGACAACCTGAGTGTTTAAATAGCGTCCGCTTCCCCCTATGTGTAAAATTGTCCCTGACGAAGCTCCGTAATAGGAGGGAAACGCGCGTTGGGCGCGTGATTATGTCATCAGCCCCCGTTATGGGGCTGTTTTAACATAGTGTTTTTCCAGCAGTTCACTAGCATAGCCAAATATATAAAAACAGTGTAGCAGCTAGGGAATGGTTTCACTGATACAGTGTTGCTAACTGGATTCATGGGCATGTAGTGTTCAATCCCTGCTGCTGACTTTGGCAACGCATTTATTGTGCTAGTGTTTGTAAGTGCTGAGCTTTCAGGCTCACCTTGGCTGGTTGCACCCTGTTTAGCCTCTAGGATTCCAGTAGCAATTATAGACTGGAGTATCTATATTTATGAGCGCTTTATCTCGGTGCATCTGTTTATACCATTTAATCTATTTTTAATGGTTATTACATCACTCTTTTCGGTAATATATGTTTTAAGTATTCAGTATTAAAGGTTATATTTTACACTATAGTAGTGTGCATATAAGTGCATTTTCTCCAGGGATACAAACACTTTGTATCCCTTATTTTCCTTGATTCACTTCAATTCACAGCTGCACCTACTTCTATTGATAATTATCGATTGGAAGCTATTATTTTTCTATACTACAATTTGTATGATTTAGTTGATCACTCCCTAATCCCTGTCGTTTTTTCGTCTCCAAGTGCAGCGGCGTCAACGCTGTACTTCGCCGTCGTTTTCAATTTGAAAACTCCCATAGAACACAGCGAAGGAGTGGCAAACGTGTGCGCACACGTAAGCGCGCGCACATCGCATCGCTTTCTGTCTGAACGAGGCCTTTGCTTCCAGATTGTCTTAAAGAAGCAGTCCAAGCGATGCGTGTTTAAAAAGAAAATTAATAATATAGGATTGAAGCAGGACCCCCTGCTTCCTGAGATACCTCCGTAGGGGGTGCCGGTAGCAGTACCGGCTCACTAGCTGGGTTTCTCATAATGGCCGCTGCAAAGCTCCCGCATTCTGTGAGCCAATAGAAAGCTGTGACGTCACCCGGTGCGGCTTCCTATTGGCCCTGGTGACCAGGACCTTTAAACAGCACAGAGGTCTGTATCTCTGGAGCAAGGGGTCCCCGGAACTGAAATTTAATTTGGTTCAGCTCTGGAGACCCCCTACTTCAAACATATTTAAAAACCCACATAAAGAAAGACAGTGTTTGGGCTGCCCCTTTAAAATTGCTGCAAAAGAGAAATCAGACGTTTTTTAATACTTCTGATAAGTATAACTAAAATGTGTCAATCACTTAATTTTAATCGCATCACTGACAATGGGGCCTGCAAAGCTTAATATAAACTGACAGGAAATGACCTTCTTATCACTGAATTGTTCAATTTGCATTCAAAGTAAGTAGTAAATGCCTTTCTTTTGATACAAATGTTCAGGAGGAGGTGTTTGCAAAACCAGATTTTTTTTTTTAGTACATAGGAGATATGAGGAGAAAAGCAACAGTGGCAGGTTTTGATTTTGTCTAATCTGTGATGGGTAATTTTCTACCTGCTGCCTAAATTGCAAGGTGAGAGAATGTCCTTTTATTATGTAACCCTCTGCCGGGCTTCTAGGGAGACAGCATCTGTGTTATATATGGCTACGCCGTATGGGTTACCATGACACAGGTGCTGGATTCAGGCAGCTGGGTGATGAGGTAGCGAGGTTGTATAGGCGCCAATAACATTTGTAGTACAACCGTCTTTTATTAGTGTCCCTAATCACAGGGCCCGCTCATACACGTTAACGTTGTAATGAATTTTATACTAGACATACATGAAAACGTTTCTTCTATCAGTGCCCACGCTTTATATTCCTTAGGTGTACTAGTCATTTTAAGGATATTCATTTACGTTCCCTCCTGATTTAACATTTTCCTAGGCAGTATTGTTTTTTTGTGAGAAGTAAACTAAACTAGTGATTGACATTAAAACGCCAGCAGCATATTTTTGATCTAGGGAATTTTAATTATATCCTTTTCATTTGATGAAATGGATATAATTAAAATGATGAAAAAAACCCACTTCTTTATGATGATGGTTTCCTGCTATTTTCTTGCATAGTTCATGACTAGTTGGTGTTGCATTTTATAATTTAACTTTTCTTAATTTAAAAAGGTGTTTGTTTTTGAACACACACACACATACACACATACACACATACACACATATATACAATAAACCTATTTATTTTTCTGTTGCTTTGCAGGCTGCCTTTTCATTGACCAAGCTCCTGGAAATAACCTCAGCTGTATCATCCCAGGTGGAAGAGCTTGCTGCCAGATGCACAGAAAACGCCCGCTTCCTAAAGACTTGGCGAGACCTTTTGAAAGAGGGTTATGAATCTTTAAAACCCACCAGCTGATATCACAAAGAAACTTCTGAATCCACATAAAGGATACACGGCATAATTCAATCCAAGTTTCACAAGTGTTATGTTTTATATTCAATAACGACAGTTCACATTCGGGCTGACAAAAATATCTAAAGGACTTTGCGGTTACATTTTTGATGTTTACATGCAGTAACCTTTGAGATGGGAAATGTTGCAACATATTTTGGGGCACAATCTCTAACTGAATCTCATGGTTTTTTTTTTCCCCCATACAGTTATTGGTGGATAATGCTTTAATTTGGCATATTTTGTTATTCAACAGATTCTTTTTACGGTACTTTGCCCAAATTATTGTGTATCTGATTTAATACTTTTAAAAGGACATTCTTTTATTTGTTCAGACGTTGGCAGGTTACACTAAATAAGAATAGCAACATTTTGTTCTAGGAAGGGATTTATTATCTGTCAGTGTGCTATATTAATTGCAAGCAGATGCTGTGCTTTCATTGTGGTGATAGGTACCTGTGTGGGTGCCTACATGTGAAGGTGACCATTTATTGACTGTTTTCCACTTGTGCATACATTAGTTATAGAACCAGGGCAACCATTATAGAATGTTTTTTTTGTTTTTGTCATTGTCTGACATTTTTCTTGATTTCCCCCCCCCCCCCCAAATAATAAACCATAACCTTAAGTTGGCTGTTTTTGGTGTTTGCCATGACCTTTCACTTAGTGGTTAGTTCGACCTTGGAACCAAAGTGAATGAATGGCTGCAATCTGTTGCATTGGTTACATCTTGGTGCTTTTCTGCAAGTAGAAGTATATTAAATTAGTAGCCATTGGGGATCCTAATATTTGCTCATCTGACTTGCAGAGCATCAGATGCACAGTAACGAGCATGGAAGAGTTGTAGGAGTTTGGAGTCCTTCGCACCGCTCACCATCTTTTTATAGGCTATATTGCTAAAATGCAGAATGGCCAGCTGCTTTTTTTTTTTTTTTTTTTCTGGTGGAGTGATGGGAATGTGGGAGGTTTCGGTGTTCACAGATGTAAAAGACTATCAACTCTTTGTTGACAGTCTTTTACATCAGTCTCTCATTTTCCTTGTTGATATCTCCATGACCTTGAGTTGCTATCGGCAAAAAAGAGAATGGGGATGTAGACAGGTCACTGTAAAGACAATTTGACATTGTATGGCTTTTTTTTTTTTTTTAATAAATTGTACCGCCCACTAAGTTCTGCCAATGTCAAGTGCTGATCAGTAAGTCATGGTAAAGATATGATATCTAACTATCATTACAGTCTACGTCATTATAAAGCTAAACAATGGGACTTATTTATGGGAGAAGTGTTGTCTTATTGTGAGTTCTTCTGTGCTGTGTTTCCCATTGCCTCTTAACCTAGAGAGGTGGTAAGTTAGTACAGGTGGGCGACCTTTGTATCGTCTCAGAGATTATTTGATCCTGAGTACTGCTGTTTGTTTACTTTATGAAGGGTGGCGACTGACAAGACTAACATAATAAATGTGGAACCTTGATGTGTATTTTACATACATATGTTTGCTATGGAGCTAAAGTCTATTACACTTTTACTTAACACAAGCTTAATGTGTATGCAATGTAAATAAAATGTACCTTTAACCATGCTTTGCTTTACTTGTTGCATAGATTTTTAAATGCAAATACACAATACTTGTGTGCTCCTCCCTTTTATGAAGTATGCAGCTGGTAAAAAGATTGTCCTTACATTTATGGAAAACAAAAATATAATTCCTGCACTCCTTCCAAATTGGCTTGCAATTTACTAGCGACATTTCTACATTTAGAGCCGAAGTCTAATAAACAAGGAGTAATTTAGTTCCATCTTTTGATCAAAACATGATTCAAGCCTGCTAACCCAAGTCAAGGTAAACTCCAAATATAGTCAGCACCTACACTCAATACAATTTCTTACTGTTCTATGGCCTAAGCTTGGTAAAATATGTGAGTGCCCTGAAAGGGTTACATTAATGATGCATAATGCAATTTGTGTAAATTTATAATGCTTTTATGCCTGTCTGCCCCGCAGCAAGCGTTTCCTCTCCACAGTTCCGAAAGCTCTCTCTCGAGGTGTCTCATTCAATGTGTGGATAGAGAACAAGCAGGCCTGGAGTCAAGCAGTTTGAATAAGGCTGCGCTTATAGTGCTGCCGATGGCGACGGCGATACGATGGGTGACGTCACCCGTCGCCGGCAAAAGTTATCTTTCTCCAGTTGGCTGCATCGCGGGATTCCCGCAATTTGATTTGTTCAAGGGACTTGTGGATGAGATGTTTGTGCTGGAAAGGTGTATCTCTGTGGGTGCTTTGTAGTAAGGGCAGGTGAAAAGGATAAGGCCTTGCCAGTAGAGAGTTAACAGAAGGTACTCACTCAGCCAGTGTTGGAAGTAAAAGGAAGTGAGGGAATTCTTGGTAGCAGGATAGCCTGGGGACAGACCATCTGTGAGCAAGGCAGAGGGGGAGAGCAGACTAGCCCATTCTGAGAGAGAGGCTGAGGTTGCTATAGCAACTCACTGACTATGTCTGAGTAAACAACATGTGTATCAAAATGTTGCCTTTTCACATGCAAGCTGCTGGGACGGGAAATAACAGGCAGCTGAACTAGGGAGAAATGAATCCCATGAACTGCAAAGGGAGACAGAGAAATATGGAATCTGGTTCCAGGACATTTACTTAACAAACATCTTGCAAGAAAAGATAAGGTTTCTTGCTGAGTACAAAACAGGTTCAAAGTTCAGTCTTCTAAAAAGGCTAGGTTGAAATTAGAAATTATAGCAACACAAAATGGATGCTCAAATTTACATTAACACAGTGCAATTAAAACCATGCATAATCCAGTAACACAGTTCCCTTATTGTGAAGGAAAACTGGAGGTGACCAAATTCCCTAGTGAAAAATAACAATACATACACATTTCTCTCATTACTGTCAGCCACAGACACACGCCACCTCTTCCGTAGAGCGTGAAATTTAGACTGACACAAGAGGTGGTGAGTGTCTGGCTGACAGGAATAAGAGAAATGTGTATGTATGTGGAGTAAATTGCAAGCCAATTTGGGAGGAGCATTGGAATTGTATTTTTGTTTTCCATAGACTGAAATGTTAACATTGGTTCAAAAAGGCACAATCTGAAGCAATGCCAGACGGTGCCCACGTTTGGAGTCGCCAGTTCATAGTTTCCATATATTGTATAGTCTTCGGAACATGACATATGCATAAAGGTGATTTAATAGTTTTTTTTAAGTAATGGTCAAGATGCGTATGAAAAAATTGATTACCCTTCTGTACTTTTACATATGTAAACAAGTAGGATCATGGCAAATATATACCGCGTTAGGCAATATTTAACTAAATTGCTTGATTCATTTTTATTACCTTGTTGCATATGTTGTGTTGAATATGGAGATGCCACTGATCCTTTTTTTTTTTTTTTTTATAAAGTGGGTAATTCAGCATACTGCTAACTGAAAGCTTCTCTAAAATACTATTCCTTTATCAGCTTTTTTTCGTCTAACTTTGACAACCCCAAGATGTCTTTGCCAACTAGAATCAGAGCAGGATGTAATTTCTCTCCAGAAGGACTTGGAGAGACTAGAAACTTGGGCAGGTAAATGGCAGATAAATGTAAGGTTATGCATTTGGGAAGCAAGAATAAACAGGTGACTTACAAGTTAAATGGGGATATATCAGGGGAATCCTTGATGGAGAAGGATTTAGGAGTGTTTGTAGAAAGCAGGCTTAGCAATAGTGCCCAAAGTCATGCAGTAGCTGCAAAGGCAAACCAGATCTTATCTTGCTCCTTAGAAAAGACATGGAACTAGAGAGAGTGCAGAGAAGAGCCACCAAATTAATACAGGGGTTGGACAACTTATGAGGAGAGGCTAGATAAATTAGATTTATTAACATTAGAAAAGAGGCGTCTAAGAGGGGATATGATAACTATATACAAATATATCCGGGGACAGTACAAGGAGCTTTCAAAATAACTATTCATCTCAAGGGCAGTACAAAGGACTCTGGGTCACCCCTTAAGGTTGGAGGAAAAGAGGTTTCACCAGCAACAAAGGAAAGGGTTCTTTACGGTAAGGGCAGTTAAAATGTGGAATTCATTACCCATGGAGACTGTGATGGCAGATACAATAGATTTGTTTAAAAAAAAGGTTGGACATCTTTTTACAAAGGGAAGGTATACAGGGATATACCAAATAAGTATACATGGGAAGGATGTTGATTCAGGGAGTAATCTGAGTGCCAATTCTTGGAGTCAGGAAGGAATTTATTTTCCCCCTTATGAGATATCATTGGCTGATATTTCACTGGGGTTTTTTGTTTGCTTTCCTTTGGATCAATATACTGTAAGTACAGATATAGGATAAAGTATGTCTAAATTTAGCAGAGGTCGAACTTGAGGTTGAAAAAAAAGACATGCGTCCATCATTAACTATGTAACTTCATGAAAAGGCAACCTCATTTTAACCTGTGTAGCTCTGAAGAATAAAGATATGCAAAACTCACGCGACCACAAGTCTGAATAGAGGACATGACACCGCATGCTGAATAACCAAAGAAGCATTTATATATCCAACTCCTTTAACCCCAATAATATAAAACATCAGTGTGATCCTGTGGGTGAGGGTCATATACATACAATTACACTTTTGACAGGGTGTTGAGCAGTCGTGTGTGTGTATGACCCAGAGTCCCCACGATTCCGCGGGTAAGTACTAGCGGGAACGTTGGAGCACTTATATTCACTATGGTACCGTAGCAGACCTGTCTTCACAAAGACGTCAGTTCCCTTTTCTGTAGCGAAGAACCCTTTTATTTCTACTCATCTCCCTTAGTCTGATGGGCTGATGATCCGCTGTAACTCCACTCAGGGAGCCTATCTGTGGCCTTGTCAGCCTGCTGCTGCCATCTCAGACTGAGGCTATCCTCTGCAGAGTCTCTCCCTAGCTCCTGTCTGCTTCCTGTCTGTCTGGCCTGCTGGGCTCTGCTTATCCCCTCTCCCCTCACATTGTGAGGCTCATGCAGGTCCCTCTGTACAGGAGGCTGTGCACACAGCCTGACTACATCAACTTAATGCAGATCTGAACTGTCATGGCTGCCCCCAGCACTTCAGGCTCACTCCTCATAGTCCCTCCTATTTCACCAGCCTTCTTACTGGCTTAACATAGTCATATGTCCATGGGGATGTACTTGCTAGGGGTAGTATTCTCTTGTTACTCGGGAGACCAGGGGGTTGGATCCTCCCCCTGCTAAAAAAAAAAGTTGATCAAATAGGCCAGGAACTTTTTTCCCAACAGTCTAAACTAATAAATAACTCCTGCCTATGCACATAGCATCAAGGGAACAGTAGAACTAATACTCCAGCAGTTCCTACATATTGCATCCTTGTTACACCACAGAGTTCTACCATCCCCAAGGCCTCCTATTTCCAGGTTAAGGGTACCACCCATCTAGCCATACTAACCGTGGGGATCTCTGTCGAAACTCCTGGAGAAGCATAGGTCAATCTCATGGGTTGCCTAGTTTCCCTCTTGGGATGTGATGCTATTACTGGGGGTACGACTTCTGTTTCCCTTGACCCTTCAAGGAACCCAAGTGGTACTGGTGACTCATGTATGGAGAGCTCGCAACTATCACTGATTCTCCTTCAGATTCACTGTCTTGCTCAACGGGACCCATGGGGGTGAATTCCTCTGCCTCAGGATCCAACCCGAGGATAACATCTGTTTCTCTGTCCTGGGGCCCTACTGGCTGCATTGGGGGACCCTGTTGAGGGGGAGATAGTTCTTTCCTTTCCAGAATATTGGATAGATGTCCTAACATTCTTTCTCATGGATAACCCTCATCACTGTCCCGCCTACAGCGGCTTAATGGATTAGTACCAGAACCCTGGCCTCTGTTCAGTCGTTCACTTCTCCTTGGTTGATTTGGTTCTCCTGGAATATTTCTCTCTAAGGGCAGGGTACTAACTGACCTATTGGTAGAAGGTGGTTCCTATGTAGGTTCTTTGTGGGCCCACTTCCCTTTTTGGGTCTTACTCGATATATTAGAAGTTCTTGTTGTTTCTCTACTACCACATAAGGCTGTAGTTTCCAGCGCTTTGCTACTTTGTGTTTTCCTGGTATGCCCAGATTCTGGATAAGGACTCGGTCCTGTATTTGTAGCTCTTGACCGTGCACTCTCTTGTCATAATGGCTTTTGTTTCCATGATTATTTACATCAGTTGCACTAGTAGCCAACCTGTATGCTTCTTGTAACTAGTCCCTGAGTTTCTGTATATAATGCAAATACGTGGTTGGGGATGTGACATCTGCCGCCACAAACACAGGTCAATGGGTAATCAGGCTTCCCATCCAAATATTAGACAATAGGACGAATACCTGGTGGAGTCATTCTTGGTGTAGTTATACCCATGAACTAGGTGGTGCACATGTTGAGTCCATCATTTCTTTCCTTGGTTATTTAGGGTACCGATCATATTTAATAGGGTCCTATTGAATCTCCCTGGGTTGCACATCACCTTGTGGGTGGTGAGACATGGTCCTGGACTTCTTTATCCCACTGATGCGCAGTAATTATTTAATGAGCCGGCTTTCGAAGTCGCGTCCTTGGCAGTCCAAAATGGACTAAATACGTGTCCCATAACACTTTGGCATCTAGTGGCTAATTGGTCCTTTGTTGAGAATGCTTGCACAAACTGGGTGAAGTGATGTGTGACCACTAAAATATTACTGGTGTTCCTGCTATCTGGCTCTAAGGACAAGAAGTCCATGCAGACAAAGTCCAGTGGTTGATGATATTGGTCAATGGTGCAGCCCAGTTAGGCAAAGTCTTTCTGGGCACACACCTTCCGCAGTTCTTACAATATTCCTCAATATCCCGCGCCATCCAGGGCCAATACAATCTATCTTTTACGAATCCCATTGTTTTGTCTGTGCCCAAATGGCCATGATTGTCGTGTAGGGAACGTAGGACCACTTGTCTATACTGGTATGGAAGTACCAGTTGCTTAGTTACCAGGCGCTGCCTTTTCTTAGCAACTCTGAACATTACCCCACTCTTAAGCAACAGGTTATCCAATTGCTTCACAAGGAGTTGACTTTCTGGGTACTTTCTGATGACTGCCTGGGGCAACATCTGGTCCCTCAGGGTTGAGCACTTCTCTCAAGCCTGAGTCTGATTGTTGAGATCAGGGTAGACCCTGTCAGTTTAGTCGGGGTTATCCTTCCATGGTCAACTCTGCAGGGTGAGAGTGCGCTAAGGGAACTCCGGCAGGAGAGATCCCCAGAATGTCAGCCACTCTATTCGGATTTGAAGTCGTGACCTGTCTCGGTACTTCTACTTGATGGCACAATGCGTGCACTCCAGCTGCAGCAATGTCTCTTCAATGTCCATCCTTGATTTGAGGGTCACAGTGAATTCGCGACAATGCATCCGCATCAATATTTTGTTTCGCGGACCTGTACTTTAGGCTGAAGTTGTAAGTAGCCAATGCTGCTAACCACCTGTGCAACATGGCATCCAGCTTCGCTGATGTTAGAATATAAGTAATGAGATTGTTGTCTGTGTGTTCTACAAAAGTGGTTCCATATAGGTAATCATGTAGTTTGTCCATTACCGCCCATTTTAATGCCAAAAACTCCAGTTTGTGCACTAGGAAATTTCTTTCTGATGGCACCAACCCCCGGCTCATAAATGCAACTGCTCTTAGTCCCTCGGGGTGCTCTTGGTATAGCACTGCTCCCATCCCATCGAGACTGGCATCTACATGCAGTAGGTAGGGCTTTTGTGGATCTGCAAATGTGGGCCTTTATGGCTTGAAAAGCCTCTTTGCACTTCTGAGTCCATCTATGCGCAAACGGCTCATTCATTTTAAAATAGTCTTGACTGGTGGCCCCATGGTCATGCTGCATCCTTTTGGTGGTGGATAACCTTTTGTCAACTGTGTCAAAGGCTGTACTATGGCGAAAAGTTGTTCAGGAACTGTCTGTTATGATAATATCATGAGATATTATGTATTTTAATCAATCTGGTGCTTCAGGGGTTAATATGGCAGCAGTTTGGGTTTAAAAATACAATATATTTGGTTTATGACAGGTCAAGACTCTTCCTTGGTCTGTGCTGGTCTTCAAAGAGGACTGAATGGGGGGAGGGGGGAGCTATCATGCATGGCCCACTAAAAGTGACATGTGTTGTTTAGAAGGTCATAAGCGATAAGCGGAGACTATTCTGTCCGCCTCAAAGAAAACTAAAGGTTTGTGAATAATTACTGGTGCATTCCAGAGAGAGGTGACACACAGGGTATGCCTTCGTTGGAGGACTTTATTAAATAAGATAATATCACGTGATGTCATCTACATTGCATACTAAGTTACATGTGTGTAATCGTGGCATGGAGTCACATGCAATGAGGCCAGATATGTGAGGTCTAGCAGATAAGGGACAGATATCCATTTGTCACTCAAATAGAGGGGCAAGACGGTTATACTTAGTCTCGTTGTGTCCGTCATGACCACCTGAATCTATTGATCTGATTCACATATCTAGGTATTAGAGAAGGGAAGTTATGAGTGCGTTTATATACTGAGGCAAAACTTAAACGTTGTTTGGTAGACGTTTTTTTTTTTTTACTCTGTCATAAAACCGTAAATTTTGTAGCTGATTTATGACAGGAGTGGGCTTATCCTTGTTTCAATGGGGAAAAAATAGTACATAAGACTTAGCAAGGTATTATGAAAATCAGATTTCAACAGAGGTGTGTTTTGGACCAAATACGTGGTCTTATTTCTGCGCCAGTTATCTCTCTGGGAGAAAATCCTGACATATGGTAACAAGTGTAGGGATTTTTGTTTTATGTTTTATCCTGTTATTTTAAGTAACTGTACTGCATTTACTGTAATTGTATGTTCTTGTAATCCTTTTTCTGTAATCTAAGTTCTGTATTTATATATATTTTAAAACATTTAATAAGTGATGCTTTGGCGCTCTGAATGAACTGTTGCACGCTCTGGAGTATTTACATTTTTGGACACATTTTGCTGCAACAGAGTTTTGTGTGTTAAGTGCTTAGTTTTTTCTATAACAAACAGGGACCTGAGACCCTGGCAGATATATTAATTACATATTTTTGCACATCTCTTGTGTAGTGGGAGTAGACAGATGGCTAGAGTAGCCGTGTGTATTAACTCTGGTTGCATATCTAAGTGATGTGCTAACTTGTGTGATAGATGGTATATGGGGACGGATTTAGGAGAGATACTATTAATTTGAGGGACCTTTGCGAAGGTGAAAAGTGGGACAGCTTGCGAGATGTGTATTAATCCTTGTCTTGTATGCAGGTCACATGCTCACAGGTGTGCCGTACGTGACAGTCTATAATATCTGCAGAACCCCAGGAAGAACTGCAAGTCTGTCAGCTGGGTAGGCTTTGGCCAAGATGCAATGGCCTCTAATTTAGAGGGATTGGTAGCCTCTCCTCTTTCTGATACGATGTGTCCTACATACGTGACAGATGTCCGGCAGAACTGACATTTGCCGACTGACCATTTTAGCCCACTTTCACGTAACCTCATGTTTCTCCAAGGTTTTCCGAATACTATTATATCATCCAGATATACCAATACTTAGAGTAGATTCATATCTCACACTACACGTTCCATTCGCCTTTTGAACGTAGCTGGGCCCCTGACTCTCCTTGGGGCATGTGCTCAAATTGGTAAAACCACAACAGGCATATAAGCACAGTCTTTTCTTTATCATGCTTGCTCCTTGAGATCTGGTAATACCCACTACAAAGATCCAAGACTGAAAACTATTTGCTCCCAGTGAGGCAATCCAATGCATCGTCTATACATGACACCGTGTACTGGTCTGGTATGGTCCTTATATTCAGTGGGTGGTAGTCAATGCACATTCTCACTGCTCCACTCTTTTTCTGGGCCACCATTAAGGGTGATGCATACGGGCTTCTGGATTCAGATATTATGCCAGCTCCCATTAGTTCCTGGAGGTGTCTTCTCACATCCTCCACATCAGCCTTACATTTATATATCCAACTCCTTTAACCCCAACAATATAAAACATCAGTGTGAGGGTCATATACATACAATTACACTTTTGATAGGGGGCTGCACAGTCGTGAGTGCTAGCATGAACGTTGGAGCTCTTATATTCACTGTGGTACAATTGCAGGCCTGTCTTCACAAAGACTTCAGTTCCCTTTTCTGTAGTGAGGATCCCCTCTACTTCTACTCACAGCTCCCTTAGTGTGGTGGGCTTATGATCCGTTAGTACTCCACTCAGGGAGTCTGTCTGTGGCCTTGTCAGACTGCTGCTGCTATCTCTGACTGAGGCTATCCTCTGCAGAGTCTCTCCCTAGCTCCTGTCTGCTTGCTTTCTCAGTCTGGGCTGCTGGGCTCTGTTTATCCTTTCTCATCTCACCTTGTGAGGCTCATGCAGGTCCCTCTGTGCAGGAATCTCTGCACACAGCCTCACTGTATCAGCTAACTGTAGATCTAAACTGTGATGGCTTCCCCCAGCACTCCAGGCTCACTCCCCCTTATAGTCCCTCCTCTTTCACCAGCCTTTTTACTGGCATAGCTCAGTGATATGTCCATGGAGATGTGCCTTCTAGGGGCAGTGTTCTCTTATTACTGGGCAGACCAGGGGGTTACACTATTAAATCACATTATTATATAATAGCTGTCACAGATGCACATATATGTAATCCCCACCTCCCTGCTACTATAATTTAATGGGAAAATACTACAATTCAACGATTCCTTCTCTGGTGTGATTATAGGGGTGTCAGCAAAATATTTGTTGTAGCTCATAAAATAAGTAAAGGGATACAGAGACCTCAAGAATTACTGTGCATCCAAATATTTTATCTGTCGAGACTGGCAGTTGGATCACCTATCATTGTCCCTGTTTTACATCTGTATAGTGAACATATATTCCTTGTCACTCTGCTATACTTCAGGTTCTCATCCTGCTGCAGTTTTCCCAATAGCCGTAAAATCTAGGATGGAAAACGGGCTTTGGAAGTAGTTTTTATGGCATATTCAACAAGGGTTTTACAGTTTGTCATTGCTCTCTGACCTTGTGCTGTCATCTGAGAATCTCCACCACACACATCTTCAGAACAATACACACTGTAGCTGGTTTCTCCTTTGTATCATGCAGACTTGGACTCGGGTTCAGATACATTGTAATTTACAAGGTGTTATTAAGCGCTGGAAGTACCAATCACTCTACTTTCCCACGGAAACTCCTATTGATGACAGTGGGAGTTTTTGTGCCCTCGCACTTTATTCTGCATGTTCTGAATATTGCTGTAGATAGTAAGTAACTGTTTGTCCTCTTTACGGTTCCTTATCTCTCCTGCAGCTTAATGCTCCTCCCGTGATCAACGGGGTCAAAGGTAAAACACTAAAATTAAAAGAATAAGTGCACAGAGAGACCATTTCAATAAAAGAAAGCAGTACTTTATGTAAAAAACAACAAATAACAAAACGTACAATAAAAACGTTCAGATCTCCCAGTTAGGTCACAGATGTAAACTTCAGTAAGTGGATAGTCCCACACACAATGGGGGAGAAGTAGTAACCTCAAAAGGAGACAAAGTCCTGGTGAATAGTCGGAGCAGCCACAACTGCAATCACAGGCAGCTTATCACGGTGTCCTCGTGGGGGAGTGCAGGATGCCGGTGTCCATCGTCACGGTCTCAGGCGTCACTGAATGCAAACTCTACCTCTACGCGTTTCGTGTTGATTTAACAATTCATCAGGGGGTGAGTGTGTAGTCCTTGAGGGGTTGTATTTATACCACTCCAGTAATTAAAACCAGGTGGGCATTCTTCCAGTAATTATCCACTACCCTGTTCTATATCAGGTAAGTAATGGTAATACAGACATCAAAAATAAAAACTAAATCCAAATGCAATGTTAAATTGGCATTATAACACAAGTTAATAACACAAATAGAGTGTATGATATGAACCAATACCTCATAACTTATGTTCAAGTGAAGTAACCATTATCTGCATTGTATTCAGACATATGAATTCCTACATATAAATCAGTGCAGTATTTAATCTATCGAGAAGGTTCCAATATCCCCAATGCATTTAGATATAGGTGCTCATAGTATATGCTACACAGACCATGATTTTAAACAGATTTCCAAACGATTCAACCAAGAAAAATTTACATCGAAACAACCAGTGTTGACAGGACATTAATTACCCTCTATAAGGTGTGTTCAAAACCCTATATCTCACAACCAATGTTGTCAAACATCACAGACCATACTGTATATGCAATGTATTCAAGTTCTGCATAGTTCCCAGGATAGTGTTACAAATTTATAGACCATCATAGATTATACTCAATATTTTTAATATTAATCAATGTTGAATATTTAAGAGATATTTTATTCTCATAGCTATCATAATAGGACATTGGCAGTATATAAAACACAGGATATAGTTCCTCTTATGAATGTGTTATCAAACAATTATAAACCTCAAAGGAATGAGGGATACATAATAACCATATCCAACAAACAGTATTTAAATACCATACGTTAACCACTCTTTTCAATAGGAACAATTATAGTTATAGAGATAATATGTTAAATATCATCTTAATCCGACATTCATATACAGTATATAGATACAAAAATCCCAGACAGATAATCATATATACACCTGGTGCATCAAAAATTACAACATACCCCTAAAGGGAAGGGGGCAAGGGGGAAAAAAAGGTGGGGGGGGGGGGGAATGGCGGGGGGGGGAAGGGAAATGGCCGGGGGGGGGGAAATGGTTGGGGGGGGGGGGGAAATGGGAGGGGGGTTGGGAGGGAAAGAAGTGGGGGGGCGGAGGAAAAGAAGGAAGAAGGGATAAGAACTAGAGGAGAACTATATGAAGGGGGGAAGAAGGGAGGGGTAATAACATTGAGATATATCACAAAATATTTAGAACATAAAAAAGATCAATAATTACACAGTGGGACAGTGTCATAGCAGTCCCTATATATTAGTATAAGGTGACCCCATTTATTTCAAGAATGGTGTTGGCTCAATAAGTTCGTTTGCTTAAGCCTCCCGGGGATTTAGTTTGGAGCGTAAAAATGGCTCCCTATCAACTCTCCTTGGATCTTTTGGGATCACCTCTACCCCGAATTGAGGTTACCAGGCTGGCCATCATGGCAATCTAGAAAGTGTTGGGCTAAATTGTGTATTTTCTTACCACTTTCAACTAATTGTTTGGCATTCCTGATCCCAATAATGTGTCCCCCAATCCTTATTAGAAGGGGACGGATCGGTTTGCCAATATAAGACAGATTGCATGGGCAGAGAATACTGTAGACCACAAAACTGGTTACACAATTAATGAAGTGTTTAATTTCATATTTTCAAGTTTTGTGATTTGTTATATTTTACATAAAGTACAGCTTTCTTTTACTGAAATTGTCTCTGTGTACGCATGTTCTGAATATTGTCATAAAGTAATTGGACAATACATCCCTTTTTTTTGTTTTTGTAGTTTTCCATTTAAAATCTCCTAGGTCAATGCCATACAATATTACAAACACACATGTCTACAGGTAGTCCTCGTTATCCAACGTTACACTTTACAATGAATGGCATATCCAACGCTTTACAGTGCAACCCTATGGGCTGTTTTTCGACGCCGGAATGCGTTATCCGACGCCTGAATGCGTTATCCAAAACTCACCGCCACTGATTAACATGGGACTCACTTTACCACGGTTTCACTATCCAACGGTACTTCCAGAACGGATTCTGTTGAATAACCGAGGTCTGCCTGTATTATACTTGAGATAGTACCATGGGCTGGTTGAATATGTAGTGTGTTTTTTGGATTGCTCTTCCCTTAGCCCGTGGTTAGAAGGGGACAGAAAAGCTAGATTTTCAGAGAAACCAGGTCCCATTCGGAAAGACAGAGGTCAATGGAGCACAGTCTGAGTTTGGGTTCTGATTATTAGCTGGAAACATAAAGCAGGATAGATACACTAAAACAAACAAAGGTAAATGTAGGGTATTTCAGTGAACATTAACTTTTAAACCTGAGGAGCAAGGAAGCTCATAGCAATAGGTTTTCAATAAAATACCCTAAACGCCTGTTTCTCTGATAAAAGTTACATTCTTGAACAAATATCACCAAGGTCATAAAAATAAAAATCCTTTAAATATACACGTAAACATTTCTCTTTATATAATACATGATACAAGAAAATGCAAGACAATGTTGTCTAGTTGATCTAGAAAGGTGCTTTCAGTCCTACTTTTAAAAATATAGGGTTTCAAACAAGCAGACTCTTAATAGTAAGTGGATAAGTATATCATTAGGTAACTGAGCGGTAGACATTTTAATAGAGAAAACACAAAATGCATTTTCATAGTGAGTGTCGGTTTTTGTGAGTGGCATGAATGTCTACATTTCAGTATTACTTCAGTGTTGACTTGTAATGTGTGTTCCAAATAAAGTCATGCATCTGCCATGCTCTTGCATGCTTCAAATTGGTATGTATGGCCTACTTGAATGAAAGCTGGCACTTAAAAATCAATTTAAATGAATACAGAAAAAAAAGGGTCCTGATGAAGGTCTTATTTTCCGACCGAAACGACTGTAGTATGACTGGCTCTCATTGTATTCATTAAAATTGATTAATTTTTTTAAAGTGCTCAGCTTGTTTGTTGATATTTAGACGTCTGTTCCTATTGAATTGTGAGAGACTCTTGACTATCTAATATGGCTTGAGCTCTTTTTTAAAAAAAAATGTGGATCTTTTTATCATTCCTTTGCTGTTTTTTATTTAATTTTGTGTGCCAGCTCTTTATTTGTTTTGCTCTGCTTTACAAAAAAAAAAAAATAATAATGTACAGAAAATAAAAATAAAACATAAAATATCTTTAGGAGAGGTTCCCATAAGAATGACCGGATGTGGCTAGACACTATGGTTCTATTACTGCTGTAACTCTTTCCCTGCTGGAATACCAGCGGCCTCCGCGTGCGACTGGTCTTCCTGGATCGGTAGCGATAACGAGGTCGCGCACAGAACTGGAAGGAGCTCCTCTTCCCATACGATTGAGGTTTCTCCCTAGAAAACGAACATTAATCACAATGTTCCCTAAACATCGTACAGGACCCCAGACAGCCGACAGTAATGTTCATGGAACATCAAAATGTAAGAAAATTAAGTCATTTTTCAAATGTTTTTTGTTAGTAACTGCACATTTGCCCCCAAATGTTCAACTGCTGACAAGTGCAATTTATCTATTTTAAATTTGACACAAAATAGTTTTATTTCCTGTATTGTATCCCACGCTAACTACTGTGATGCATTCGATTGCAATGCAGCAGTCAGGTGGATGAGATAATGTAATATATTTTACAATTATGACATGAAGAGGAAAATAAAAATTCCCATCAACAGAGGAACGTGGCTCTAAACCTTGACACCCAGTGAAACATTATTCAGATCAGCTATTTTGTTTTACTTATATTGTTAATCTTGAAATATTTAGCATTGATAGTGAAAAGTGGACAAATCCTTCTTATGATATTACATCCAAAAATTATTTTAGAAATCAGTCAACTTTCAGATTTCCTCCCCCCCCTCCAAACTCCTCTAGTCAGCTATTTGTCCGTACTTTTCGGGATTGAATTCAGGTCGGGCACCAAGGACATTCCTCTTTCAATTCTGTTTTTGCCCAGTCTCCCTATTACAATGCATACAATCAGCTGCAATCTGTATCCTGCTTCCAATATGTACCTAAGTATAAGAACTTAACCTCGTTGTGACTGACATTTCAGAGGAGTCTATGTAATGTCCAGGCTTCATCATCTCTGGAGAAATGTCTTGCAGTGGCCACATCTCCACCCATAAAAAGGAGGGTGTATATACCTTCTGGATGTTTTTATTTCCAATAGATCGTCTTTGTTTGTAGTTAGTCCAGATTTGGCCGATCATCTCTTTAAATGGTCGTGTTGTTAGAGTGTAGAGAATCGGATTCAGAGCACTGTTAATTGGCAGTATGAAGATCACCACCCAGGAGCTGATGGACCCTGGAAAATATTCCAATAGTTGAATTTATTAAACATGATTTATAATTTTCACAGGTATTCAAATATTGACTAGATACATAACAAGGGAAGATGGCAGTCCAACCTGAGCAATAACTGGCCCATGTAGTAAAAAAAAAATTCTGACACGTTACACAAAACGTTTATAGGCTCACGTAAAAAAGTGTTGTATGCTTCGCTAATGAGGCTTTACACGCCCACACCAGCTCATCCATTTGCCTTCACTGCATATTTTCTAAGCAAAACTGGAGGCATTTGGCACAAAATAATATCCTATCAGGCACCAAACACATCAACGTGTGCTCCAAAAGGATCCCTGAAATGCTTCACTCAAGGGATTGAGAAAAAAGTCTCCAGTTTTTTCACCCGTAACAATCTGCCAATTTGATTCTATTTTCTCACATCTCCCCAGCCCCCTCTCCCCCACTATAATTCCTACCTTAACCCCCATCTTTAACATATCTCAGCACTTCAAACATGCTTCTGTGACAACAATCCTGGAGAAAGCTCTTGATCCAAACCCTCCCTATAGCTATTACTCTAACTTCTTTCCAAACTATTCAAACAGCTCATATACTACACAACTGCATGTTCGTATTTTCTGTCTCATAATTCACTCCTTGACACTGCTGTGTGGATTCCAATCCATGCCTCCACTGAGACTGCTTAGTGAAAAAAGCCAATGACCTTCAAACAGCGAAATCCCAGAGGCACATTTTATGACTCATCTACCACTCTGCTGCCTTTGACACTCAGTTATTCCTTCGCCACGCTCTTCAATCTGTTGGTCTCATTCCTTCAATGTTTCCTCTGCTGGCACCTCCTTGTCAACACCATGTTTCTGATGAGGTCTCCACAGTACAACATTTCCACACAAACTCATGAAAAGGGCAAATATTGGATTTTTGCCCCTCAGAACATTTACATTTGCAAAAGGCAAACTCCATAAGATTGTTAACTTGCACAGGCTTACAAACATGCAAAAATTGTAAGAAAAAAAACCCAACCCCCCCCTCCTGAGTTTTTGGGAAAACTGAATTCAGATACATTTACACATTTCTGGCCACATGGATTGATACTAGGAACTCTGCTCTTCTCCCTCTCTACCTTGTCACTTGAAGTAATCCACATTCGGTTTTTATCATATTTAGGCTGATGCCCTCTGCAGACTTTCCGACTTCCCCAAGGCCCATGTTGTTAACCGTCTCACCTTTCTCCTTGATGTCCCACCGCTATATTAAAATCAACATAGCATGTCATTTTTTCACCCACATATTCCTTCCCTACACCCAAATTTGACCCCACCATTGTCTCAATACTTCAAGCCTATTACCTAGATGTCAGTCATATTTGCCTCCTGCTTTATCCCATACATACATGTACAGCCACTCACCAAGTCCTTCCACTTCTATCTCTGCAATATCGCCAGAGTTCACCTCTTTTTAACCTCAGAAACAACCAAAATTTGAATTCATGAACACTTACACACTGTTCCGTTTCTGTCTGCCTTATATGCAAGTCTTTAAATTAGCTACCCAAATCTTCCAGAAGAAGTCACAATTTCAGTTCACACATAATAAAAATACCACTTGTGAGCATAATTACATGTCTCAGACAGGTCTGCAACCATGTCTTTTGCCATTATCTCTTGGCATACATTCTTTTCACTGCAGCCAGGGATTCTGGGTAATGACATGCATACAAGCACACTGTGTCACCTTTTACTTTATGTCCATGGACCGCTATAAGATTCACACATACAAATGTATCCACAATCCTGCCCTTCTATATATCCCATAACTCATTTCCAAATACATGCCCTTCTCATACTGCCCATAATCTCTTCCTCCAGCTCCAAGACTCACTTGGACCACTCCACACATAGAACTCCCTTCTCCAGAACATTACTGTCTCTCCACCTTTCACACATTTTAAGGGGATCTGAAAATTCACTTATTCAAGTAAGCCATTGCATCATCTTCTCTATATGCTCAACCCCCTTCCACTTGTCTTCATCATAACACCTTTTGTTGGTTACAAAAAAATAAGTATGCCAGCTGTTTGCATTAAGGTAAGTAGGTCTTAGAAATACACCAACCTCCTTCCATTGTATCTTATGTTTCCTCTCTCCCTTCGTATTAGATTGTAGCAGGGCCCTTCTTAGCTATTGAACCAGTTTATGTTAATGTTGTAATTATATTACATACTCATATCTTTATGTATTGTTCTGCAGTATATGTTGGCGCGTTATAAACAAATTATATTAATAGCAGCTTCACAGCATATTGAATAAGGGTATATGGGAGATGTTAATTAAACAACAATAGATGTTGATATTTATTAGTTTTTATCAACGAATGCAAAAACACAGCAAAGGTTCAATTATTTTTATGATGAAAAACACTTAAAAATAGCTTAAATCTGTTTGTTTTTTACAGCTGGAGTGATGTATACAGTATGTCTTGCTGAATAACGTCTTGCCAGTGGAAAGAGAACATCTGTATGTGACTGTATTTTATTATATATGTCAGCTAGGCATATGGGGGGGATGATATGATGATGCTGATGATCTGGGGGGGGGGAGATGATGTGATGCTGATTATCGGGGGGAGATGATGTAATGCTGATGATCTGGGGGGGAGAGTTGATATGATGCTGATTACGATCTGGGGGGGGAGATGATATGATGATGATGATGAGGGGGACTGAGGGAGATATGATGAAAATAAGGCGGGGAAATATGATGCTGCTGATGATGATTCTCTCTCTCTCTCTCTCTCTCTCTCTCTCTCTCTCTCTCTCTCTCTCTCTCTCTCTCTCTCTCTCTCTCTCTCTCTCTCTCTCTCTCTCTCTCTCTCTCCCTCTCCCTACCTCCCTCTCTCCCTCTCTCTCCTGCTTTGGGCACCCTAGGTGGAGCGTCCTCCCTTTTACCCTTCTACCTCAGACATCCGACTGCTGATTAGCTTGCAAAGTAGGCAGGCACGATTATAAGGGGAGTATGTACTTTTCAACTTAACTTTATTAAAAAAAGATTGCCTTATAATCGGGCCAATGCGGAAGTTAATTAAAGATGCAGACCCAGTAATTCACAAACTACATTAAAGGAACAGTGTTGGTCTTCCTCATTAATGTCAAAACTGCCCCATGGGAATTACTAATTTACAAATTATAGCAGATTTGTTTTAAATCCTTTCATGGATCATATCTGCTCATAACAAAATGTTAAGCATTTGGATTGCAACTATGTAGATGTCAAAATGCTATATATATCTTGGCGAAAACTTCAAACCCGACTCACATCCGGACCAAACTGTTGAGTCAAAATGTTTACATGTCTGCAAATGGACATTTAACATGAAACAGCTGTTCAATTTCAATTATGGGGGCTAAGGAAGAGGAAGGTGGACCATTATGAAAAGGCGGTGTAGCCATGCATAATAATGGACTGCAGACATCTTCCCTGTTGGCAGTAAGCCCTGGTAAGTACAGGCCTGCCAGCAATAGTTATGGAGGTTTTCCCTCACACCCTGGTGAGGTGCCCTGTGTATGGATGGGAGTGGCTACATGCTCTGAGTCCCTGGATAGTGACATCAGAGATGTGTCTGCCTCCTGAGGTATAAAGGGCACAACACTGTCAGTTAAGTGTTGTTGAAAAGCAGTAGTTGCAGTTGTTGCAAAGGGATTGCAGGATAGTTTTGTGACCCTAGTGCTGTAACTAGTGGCACGAATATTCTAATCAAGCCTGTCTAGGCCACACTGTGTCCAGGGACCTGGCACAGGGGTGATCTCCCTAAAGGGAGAGGGGATCCCACTCCAATTGAGGAGGGCAGTACCTGGCAAAGGGACAGCACGGAGGAATGTGCGGCTGAAGTTGAGAGCTGCATGGGGCAGTCTACTGTAATCAGATCATCAATAAAGATGCCCTTGTTAAAGAAACCCCCACTGTGTGAGTGTGAGATTACTCAACAGTGGCAGTCACCACCGAGAAGGAGTTTCTCACCAGGACCATCTCCCTGCGGAAGCACAGATCCTGATGAGGTGTAGGCGCTGCACATGATGTAAGTTGGACTCGCACCCACTACCTCAGCTACCTGTCCTGATGACATCCCCTAATACCATCAAGCTGGAGACTCAGGAGTCCTGTTACTTGCAGGTGCACCACCATACACGATCACGTAATGGGGACCGGTTAGACCACACGGGCCAATGTGAGATTGGGTGGGTCAGACAAGGGGGTCTAGGCGTTACATTTGGAGGCGCTGCTGAGATACCTGTTAACAGGACAGGCTTTTGCTAGGCACACGCTAGGAAACAGGGAGAGTGTCTGCTGCCACTTTGTGCTGCGTGGGACGGAACCAGGGGTAGTCGGGGAGCTGCTGGAGCTGCAGGCCGCACAGACGCCTTGGGATCCGCTAGGGGTTAGTGGGTCTGGAGCAGGGGGCTATTGCTGTCCTAGTCACCTTGAGGTAGCGCTAGTGGAGGACGCCTGAAGGGGTAAACTGGTAACTTAGGGCAGGAATTCTGGAAGGGTCCGCGCTAGGCTAGCCAACAGTAGGTCGACGCCCAAAGTACTGCATGGAAGAGCCAGAGTACTCTAGTCTCCATTCCAGACCATTTACCAAGAGAGGAGCACAGACGGGAGGAAGGAGAAACAGTAGACACCGAAAGAGTGAGCCTAGCCTGAGGTAGTGCAAACACGAGTCAGATCTACGTTAGGTACACAAGGTGGTGCACAAGGCATGTTTATTGTACTGATGTGGTAGCTGCCCGCAGAGTGGAGCTCCATGTACAAAAACCCCGTATTCACAGATCGAGAAAGAACCGCAAGAATGGAGGATCTGCACAGCGCAGAAGGTCCAGGATGGCGGACAGGCCGAGAAAGAACCGCAAGAATGGAGGATCTGCACAGCGCAGAAGGTCCAGGATGGCGGACGGAGGCCGAAGAAGAGATCGCACCTGTTCTGTGCGAGTATGAGGAACAAGCTACAGAAGAGACTTTTGTGAGCCTGTTATGGAATGGCGTGCGAGCTGTGGCTGCGCCGTGTTTGTCCTGCTTATGCTCTTGGGATAGTATCCCCGAGAACAGTGAGGACGACAGTGTTACTAGATGGGAGGAACGAAATGGACTTGCTTATCATTCGATATACAAACAACCAAACGCTACCTCAAATGTGATGCAAAAAGACAATACGAACCAAGATGGCGGTTCCCGCGTTCCCGGGACACCGCATGGGCCAGCTGCAGAAAGTCTTGCAGCTTTGCAGTTTGCTAATTGTTGGCCAGGATTGGCGCCAACGAGAAAACCCCACCCTGTTGGGGAGTTTGGCGCGAAAGCTGGAGCCGCGCCCTCATGGACTATGACTCACTCTGCACCTGTGCTGGGTCAGCCTACAAGTCTACGAGACATCCCCCTAGTTTCAACCAGGGGGAGTGGTTTGCAGTTCCACCGGATGCTGATGGAGAAAGTAGGAGGAGGGGTTGCCAAACCAGCCCCTGCCCTCCAGTTGCGAAGAGCCATTGACCAGTACAGACCTCTGAAATGAGTACCTCCTCTGGTGAATATGGCTGGGGTCTCTGAGAAAGTGGAACAGAGTCCCTTGATCACTACACATCCCTACTCGGCTCCAGGAGGCTTCCTGATCATCCGGGTAGAGGGTGTGGAGACTGTGGCGTGTCTTTGCCTGCAGTGTAGACTGCCGGGCGGAGCCGTGGGCAGCGAGGCCCGATGCCCTCACTGTGGACTGCAGTATATGTGGCCTATGACGACTTTTGTGCCGGTGCAAGCCATAGAAGCTAAGGAGGATATCCCTATGGTGGCAGCGGAGCTTCCGGGCGCATTGTGGCGAGAATCCGTGAGTCCCGACGAACCGGGTCCGGTTCTCAAGAAAGAGAAGGTTAGTCACAGACGAGGTGACCAGAGAGGGGCGCATCGGCGGTCCCCTACCGGGATGCCCCGACCGAATGCAAAACTAGAATCCTCGGACGAGGAGTGTGCTAGGCTGTCGAGTGCGATGGTTCTAAAGAAGGACTACCATACTATTGGCACGCCTTGGCGAGATGCTATCCCTCGTGGTGGAGAGTGTCTCCCGTACCGCGCCAACCCGATCAGCGGAGTCCCACGGCCGTGGTGACTAGTGGGTCGGAAGGAAGTCGCTCTACCCCAACCCTGCACAGTGCTACCCCAAAGATGTGCTTGTCGCAGGCTCCGGTGTTGGTGATTAAAGAGGAGCGGAACCAGGCCCAGACGGGATCGCGCCGGAGCAGGGCGTTACCGGATGTCCTGGTGGAGGAAGAGGTCTCGATTGGGGACCCAACCCAAAATGGCGGTGAGGCACGTGTGGACACGGAGATGATTTCCGGTGACCCGAGCGGGGTCGACTGGGAAATGATCGTGCCTCTGCGGTCGAGCAGCGGAAGCCGGTCGCCTCCATCAAGAAGAGATAGGAGATCGAGTCGGAGGGTGAAGAGTCCTTCCACTGGTGAAGAGGAGAGACTTTGTGGTGGAGCGAAGGCAGGTATTGCCGTGGAGCAGGCCGTAACCCTACCGATACCTACTCTCCGGCCCTATCCCCAAACCCCGTCCAACCCCAGAGTTAGCCCCAAGGCCCTAGATAAAGTCCCTGCCCCAGTCGCTGTCACGTTTGGGTCAACGTCTAGTCTAGGGATGTCAGGGGATTCACGGGGTCCTTCCGAGGAACGGACTGGAAGCCTGGACTGGGGGACGACGTCCGATGATGGATCGGTGGGTGGAGGGATGTGTTCCCGACAAGTGTCGGTGTCTAGTGACTGCCCTAGTGAGTTGCGGGTAACCATTGGGGATAAGTCGCAGCGCCGGGGAATCGATGCACCATCTGAGGGTACTTCGGGAGTATCTTCTGGTGGGCCCGAGGAAGAGGAGGAACCCCTAGAATCTGGGCAGGAGGAGATCCGAGAGACCAGATGGTGGGCGCCCCTTTTTGAGGGATATGTAGCGTGGCTTGATCGCACCCGTTTCATTCTAGAAAGGGATGGGGTGGTGGATCATTGGTGGGCTACAGGGGAGTTCAATGATGCAGCTTTCCTTACCCAATTGCGCCTGAGGTGGGGTAAGATTAGGCGAGGGTTAATTACGCCCAAGGGTTCCGAGGGGTTAGAGGATCTCGTGGAAACAGACGAGCCCCTGTCATGGGTGTTGCCGGGGAAGGCAGGATACGCTAGGTTGACTCGGACATGCCGCGCTGAGCGAGCCATAGCAGCTAAATATAAGAGGTCTCATGGGCTTGAGTACCCTTATGTCCCCGAACCTCTGATGAGGGAGATAGAAGACAACCGGGAAAGGTGGCTCCAAGCTGACATCGAATACTATATCGTAAATAAGGGAGGTGCCATTAAGGGAGATCGGGCCGAGCAGCGAATTGAGCAGTTAATACGGGTTTGGAAAATTGGGCGCAGTGTCTACATGAACAAAGTAGTATACTGTAATGAGCGAGGCCTGCCCCGGGAGTATGGTGTTACAGTGACCAATGCTGCGGGAAGGGAGGTGAAGAAGCCAGACCCTAGACACTATTACTAAATTGCGCAATAGCGTGTCTGTGGTTGGTCTAGCGCTCCCTGCTGGTCAGTGAGCGTAACATTATAGCTTTATTATGTGAATGTAAGGATGTTTGACAAATTATTTGTGTGTTCTTTTACAGTGTTTCCTGGCGCAAGGTACACCAAATTTAGGTCCCAGCCGGGACGGTGAGGATTCACCAGGGGGAGTATGTAGCCATGCATAATAATGGACTGCAGACATCTTCCCTGTTGGCAGTAAGCCCTGGTAAGTACAGGCCTGCCAGCAGTAGTTATGGAGGTTTTCCCTCACACTCTGGTGAGGTGCCCTGTGTATGGATGGGAGTGGCTACATGCTCTGAGTCCCTGGATAGTGACATCAGAGATGTGACTGCCCCCTGAGGTATAAAGGGCACAACACTGTCAGTTAAGTGTTGTTGAAAAGCAGTAGTTGCAGTTGTTGCAAAGGGATTGCAGGATAGTTTTGTGACCCTAGTGCTGTAACTAGTGGCACAAATATTCTAATCAAGCCTGTCTAGGCCACACTGTGTCCAGGGACCTAGCACAGGGGTGATCTCCCTAAAGGGAGAGGGGATCCCACTCCAATTGAGGAGGGCAGTACCTGGCAAAGGGACAGCACGGAGGATTGTGCGGCTGAAGCTGAGAGCTGCATGGGGCAGTCTACTGTAATCAGATCATCAATAAAGATGCCCTTGTTAAAGAAACCCCCACTGTGTGAGTGTGAGATTACTCAACAGTGGCAGTCACCACCGAGAAGGAGTTCCTCACCAGGACCATCTCCCTGCGGAAGCACAGATCCTGATGAGGTGGAGGCGCTGCACATGATGTAAGTTGGACTCGCACCCACTACCTCAGCTACCTGTCCTGATGACATCCCCTAATACCATCAAGCGGGAGACTCAGGAGTCCTGTTACTTGCAGGTGCACCACCATACACGATCACGTAATGGGGACCGGTTAGACCACACGGGCCAATGTGAGATGGGGTGGGTCAGACAAGGGGTTCCAGCCGTTACAGCGGTATAAAAGAATTTGACATTAATGTTACTCCCAAAGTACTAAAAATAAAGTTGAAGAACATTTGGGAATAAGGAGCTTGTTTAATAAGCCCCAAAGCATCTGATCGCCAGAAAACCTCCAATGACTTGAATGGGAGCTTTCAGCCAATCGCTCTAGGGCTTTCAAAATAAGTAAGTAAAAAACGATATTGAAATATAATACATGTAAATAATAACTATATTATAAATAATATTTGTAGGAGTGGCACTCCTTTTGAAGCAATACTTGCTGAACGGGACATATAGGCGCTCCCAGTGCATGAGTGGCGATTCCAGTTTTCTGTGTTCATTTTTTATTTCCAGTGTTTTAATTTTTATTAAGAATGAAATGTTTACCAGTGCAAAACAAATTGACACACATTCAAATGTGCTGTTTTGTTCTGTGTAGTTTTGTTTTTAAATGTCGTTTTCCCACTCGTCTTGTGTTGCCTCTGTCTCCTACCTGTAGCTGGGCTGCTACAAGAGGTGGAACTCGATCTCATTTCCATTTTTCCCAGTTTTTTAGATGTACAGTAAGAGCAAATTGATCAGTGGTGTTTTTCAGGTTGTCTTCGGTGTTGCTGCCACGTGTGGTGGTGGCACCGAAAGATTAACACTGCGAGGCGTTCCCATTAAGAAGCAAGGACCCCCTACAACCCGATCGCAGCAGACACGGTCCCTGGCACCGCAGACTTTTGCCTGCTTGGCTGCGGTGATAGGGACAGTAAGTCTTCCTACATCTATACTGTATGTGACGTAACATACCTGGTATTTCCACCTCGAGCAAAGACAGAAGTTTGAGTATGAAAATAGGTATCCAGCATAGCGCATCCGTGAAGACAATGAAGAAGAATCTCTTTGCCAGAGTCATTTCTTTCTTTATATGGTTGCGGATTTCCGTTACCATTATAGCCGTCTGGTGAATGCTATAAAACATACTGCCGTAGGAAAACACGATGATGATAAACGCTGCCAGGTTCACACCTGTTGGAATAATAATGAAAACAGTATTTGTTATTTTAGGCGGCGGTAAATAAGAATTATTTATACCCTACTGCTGAAATCTGTTATTTGGTCGTTTCACAATAGGGAAATTGTACTTTTATAAGTGTTATCAGAACTTAAAAACTAAGAATGATTGTGATGAAAGGCAATGGAGCAAGGAAGAATTATTTTGTGATAGCTTTATATATATATATATATCTTACTATATATTTGTGAAAGCATTGTATGTATGTATGTTTCCCTGGTGTGTTCCCTGTCCCTAGCGGCAATGTTATTGGTCCCTTGGCCCGCCTGCCCCCGCACACCTCTCATTGGCCTGAGGCGGAGTGACGGGCCAAAGGTCCACACACACACACACACACACACACACACACACACACACACACACACACACACACACACACACACACACACACACACACACACACACACCTCGTCCGCCCGCCCAGGTAAGTCACACCACTGCAAGTCCCGCCTCAACTGATGGCCCCAGTAACTCACCTATTTCAGCCTCGCGCCACAGGCCCACACAGGCCCACACATGCACGCGCTTCCTGCCGCCGCCTGCATGCGCCTCAGTCCAACACATCGGGGGACCAAGCGATCACAGGGGGGGGGGGGGGGAGCGCGTCACGGGGAACGGGGGAGCACGTCACGGGGGAGCGAGCCCCGAGTCACGGGGAACGGGGGAGCGAGAAGGGGGAGCGGCCAGCCGCCGAGACAGCGGGGGAACAGACGCCCGGACGGGGGGGGGGGGGAGAGGGGGGGGGGGAGAGGGCATGCACATACATAAATTATGACAATACATATGCCCCCTGCTCTCCACCCCCCCCTCTCCCCTTTCCCCCCCCACTCCCCTCCTTTCCCCCCCCCACTCCCCTCCTTCCCCCCCACTCCCCTCCTCCCCCCCCACTCCCCTCCTTCCCCCCCCACTACCCTTTCCCCCCCCACTCCCCTTTCCCCCCCCCACTCCCCTTTCCCCCCCCCACTCCCCTTTCCCCCCCCACTCCCCTTTCCCCGCCACTCCCCTTTCCACCCCCACTCCCCCACCTTTTAGTGGTTAACAAACAGAGGAAAGTGTGTATCTGCAATTTTGCACAGGAAAGAAAATGGCAAGACTTTAATTTTATTGTACCATTACACAGTAAAGAATAGATTACAAGAGGTTAATGGAGCTATTGTAGGAGATTGCACCTGAGAGGAAAGGAGAACCAGATGAGTTTAGAGTTTTAAAGGAGAAGGCATATTTGTAATTCATGTGGACTATCATGGCAAGCTAGTAGAGTGATTTCAGTGGAGTGGATTTGGTGATGTATCTCTAGGTGACAGCTGATTTTAGAAGTAATATTATGAATGTGTAGCCCTGATTGGTTTTTGGGCTATAGGTCTGCTCTCCTCCTGGCAGTAATGCCTAGTAAGGGTAGGTTTGTTAGGAGTAATTATGGGTTTTCCCCACACTTAGCAGTGCATTGAGTCAGGGATGGTAGTGTCATCAGGCCTTGTGTCCAATCAGAGGCACAGAGGTGGTTCCTAGGCGATGCACTTCCTGTATTTAGTCAGTTTGCCTCTACCGTGAGAGAGGCTGGTTTACCCTAACCAAGCTCTCAGGGCTCTGGCAGTTTGAGGCCCTCCCTTAGGGGGGCGGAGGGAAACCGCATTCCTCTTACTCTATTAGGGAGTTAGGGAAGAGCTGGGACTGCTCTCGGTGCCCTTTGTCTGGGAGTGAGTCCAGGGACATCCTGAGGGTGGACACCCTACAATCTACTGATCAACTGGCTGCTGAATACAGAGAGACAATAAAGGACACTGTGTTTTATTATACCTCCTGCCTGAGAGTGAAGTCTATTGGGAGGAGGAGGAAGAGATTCTTCTGCAGAGACTTCTCCCCGTACACCTGTGGGCTTCATGAGATGGAGGCGCTGCACCTGTGAGTACTATTCGGGCAAGACCCCAGAAGCCTGTCCTATAATTCCCTATACTATCATGCGGGAGACCCAGGGCCCCCTGTTACCAGCAGGTAGGCACCACACTATACCATGTAACCGGAGCGAGTTTCCCAGAGAAAGGCCCTATGTGAGATTGGGTGGGGGAAACAGGGTTACAAATAGATTGTAGGGGGAAAAGATGGGAGGCAGTAAAGCTAGATAGAATCAAGTTACTACAGTCAAGGTGGGTCAGGAGCAGAGCATGGATTAGAATTGGCGTTGTAAAGTGACAAGAAGAAAATCCATTCTTACAATATTGTGGAGGAACAAATGACACAACTGAACATGGGGACTGAACATCGAAGGAGAAGTGGCCAAATGTAAATATAGAGCAGGGGCACACGGCGGAAGAGGCAGCGGTGAAAACACTGTGAGCTTTAAAGTGATTGAGATAATGGGCACTCAATATTTCATTTCATCATTGTTAAAGAACAGTGACATATTTCTGACAGCTCTGGCAATCAGTCTGAATAAAGCAACATGTATAATGCTAAAATGTTTCACTCATTGAAAGGTTGAGAGATATATTGGGGTTGCTCTAAGGAATGTATTACTCTAACCTGCAATAGTAATGGCACTATGTTTAAGAAGATATCCCATATAAACTAAGGGAGTCCTGTTTTGCCTTATATAATATTTACTTTGTAAGCCCTTTGGTTCTAGAGGGGCATTCAATGAATGTCATATTTTTCCAGAATATATTTTGTTGGTACAGTATATATTGAATTTTTAAAAATATTTTTACAAAGAGGCTGAAGGGTAGGGGAATACACAAAAAAATAAAACATAGTAGTATTATGATTATATGAGGCCCGTGTTATTTCTATAAAGAATCCAGGTTCTTTTTAAATGCAGAAATTATTTATTTTGAGTTATAGAAAATCTAACACAACTGCTATACTAATTACATAATTTGTATTGCCTAAGTGTATTATTGATTCATTCTTCTTTGTTTAGCTTTATATGTGCCACACATTCATGTTACACAATATTAATATTCAAATTTAAATTCTCTAACAAATACATTTGAGATTGTATACCCATGATGTAGTATGGCTGTTAAGATCCCAGGAAAAGGGGTTTCAGCAGACACACACACACACACACACACACACACACACACACACACACACACACACACACACACACACACACACACACACACACACACACACACACACACACACACACACACACACACTACTGAGGATCAACTAAATTTAGGTTCAGCTAAAACTCAGTGCAAACAAAGTATACATTTCCTATCCTGATGTAGACTAAAACGTTAGTATACTATGTACTAATTATTACAGGCAACATATTGCAATTTAATTATGGGATGTGTGTAACAACTTTTCAGGAGCTTCTTGGTTAGATGTTTAACATTTCTGATCAATAGATATAATTAAAGGGATAGCTATCTGCTTATGGTCATTACAACACACCTGGGACATTACCGTTCAGAGGGAAAGCTTGAATAAGGTGTCACATGCATCTCAACCTCTGATGGCTTTGGTGTTTTTTCCTTCTCTTAGTTTGTAAAAGGACATTTCTGACTTCTACCTTGCTCACTTACCTAGAAAAATAATGACGGAGTATATCTGAGCAGCGGTGCTCTCTGGCTGCTCCGAGTGTAGTGGGAAGCAGACTCCGTTCGTACCATAGTAGTTCTGGAAAAAACTCTGATTACTCAGGGGTATGAATGCCACCACAAAGCCAAAGATCCAAATAATGATCAAGGTTGTAACCGTCCTGCATTTTCCAGGTTTCAGACATCTGAAAGGGTATACAATACAGATGTACTTTTCCAAAGTCAAATATGTCAGAAGCAAAACTGAAACTTCAGTGGAGAGTATGGCTAATGATCCAACCATCCGGCACTGGGTGCTGTCCATCCAAGCCTGGGCATTCTTGTTGTATTCCCCACGGTATTTGAGGTCAAAATATCCAATGACAAATAGGTATACTCCCATTAAACAGTCAGCACCTGGAAGGTAAAATGCACATGACCAATAGACCTAGAATGCAGTTTTTACCTATTCAGGTATTTACATTTTGTGAAAACACGTAATACATAGGTGCATTCTTGTTTCCAATGCATAATAGATGGTTTTATACTACGGATATTAAAATTCTAGGCCTGGGAATGTAAAACAGCATACCAAGGCCCAACATTAATTAATGGCGTAGGATGAGAATTGACATAAGCTTATTTTAGCATTATACTGTAGTAGTTTTGGGCCTAAGTGTGCCTACTTTTAGCCTCAATACCGTAATAAAAGGAGTGTTGCAATATACATTAAAGCAGGAACACCTGATGCTTGTTTAAAAAAAAACAAAAAAAACATTATTTAAATCATGGGGGCAGGTAGAAATCAGGTGTTTTGGGCTGAACTATTTGCTACTCTGGTCTCCCCGGTTTCTGAAATACATGTGTGAGCAAATGTTCCAGTGTATTGTATGGTCACGGGTTAATCCTCACTTTACAGCCAATAGAAAGCCACAATATCATCAGTACTTGGTGCTGTGGCTTTCTGTTAGGGTACCAAAGGCCATATTGTATTTTTTTTATTGTGTAAAAAGAAATGCTAATACCTGCAAATAGTACAGTTCAATGCCTGGGGACCCTCAAGTTCAGATAATGCCATAGCAAATACATTGCATTCTGACAGGAGCATTGCTAGTACAAAGATGTCAGCCACGAAATGATCTGTTTGTCTTTTGGGTCCACCAGCTTGAGCCTGGTGGCTCGCTATTCATTATGCAGTATTAAAAAGTGTTTGAACAACCACCGATCTGTACACACAACAAGTCCTGTTGATTTAATTTGAAGAATGATTTTGCAAACCCTAAGCATGAGTAAAGCACACAGAATAACTTCTGATCACCGATAATAGTCAAGGGAGGCCATGGCTCCTAATCCATATGTTATGAAGATGCTCTCTAGTGCTGGATGAGAAATGGGCACCATTCAAATGAATAGGACCAACAACTTCTAAAGCACAGAGAAGATATCTTCACAGTATAATGAATAAGGACCTGTGTATCCAACTAATAATGTGTTTTTGCCAATACATTTTCAACCTGGAAGAGATTGCTGCTTTAAGTCTGTATGCAATTTAACAAACAGTTATATAAAGCTGTGGGATGAGTTAGGCACATGTTACTTGACACAAACATTACATGGAATATATTAGTGTGTTAACCATGGTTTGTCCTTTTTCTCCTTTTATTCTCTGTTAAAAAATTGCTAATGTGGACATTTACTGTAGGAGCTCGATATCTATTCCGCATAGTTTTCATAAAATGCAAACAACAATTAATTTCTGTACCACCACCCCACGTATACATTCAGGGACAGGCACGAAATGGGAAAAGCATTCCCCGTGCTATACCCCATTTTATTTTTAAAACAAGGTAATGAAAAGGGCAAATACATCAAATAAAAAACTGCTTTGCTGAGTGATATTATTTGATTAATCTGGGATTGTGAAGACAATAGGTTAAACTCTGTCATTGTCGGACCATAACTGGGGTAAAACTCCATGAGAAAGTAAAGACTTGTTTATCAGTACAGGGTACAATACCTGGCCATACTTACAGCACAGTGATATGATGGACATGCCATGAAGTTTGTTCTCAGATCTGATGTACGGTCGTGTACAAATGACAAAGATGTTTCCAAAACACGTTATCAAGGACACAACCCACACGAACACCCGCTGAACAATGCTCGCTAGCAAGTTTTCCAGGGATGAAATGCCATCTGTGTTTGGCTTGCAGTTACGCACATGAGGAGCAAATCCACAATACTGGAATTTCCTAAAGTATCTGGTGATGACAAAAGAAAGGAGATGTTTTCCAGACGCTCTGTGGAAATATGGAGACGTGCAATATACACAGTGTACACAGATATTGCTGATGCATATTCATTGTTGCCGTGTTGAGCTGAGTGGTATTTATTGTGTCGACAGGAATATTTCCAGTTTTGCAGCTGTTTTTTCCCAAAGGTAACGGGATTGGGAATTGCAGATGTTGAGTCAATATTGATAAATGACAACATATCGGTGTTATGTAAATTTCCAATCAGCATAATATTCATATGATCACATTGCCTGCAAAATTGACACACCGGTGAGCTACCTTCACGTCTGCCAGACTAGATTATTCCACGCTGAAATCTAACAGCAATGAATGGTAAGACAATGTGGAACTGCAGGAATTAAAGCCACAATACCACTATCATGGTTCCCCCAACTATTGTGAATTGCACAATATATGTTTCCATTCATTTCAATGTGAAATTGTCTGATTTTCCTATTTCGATAAATACAGATGTAAAAACATTGGTTAACAGCTGTAAATACCTTCGTCGAAACATCTGTGGAACTGCCGCTAGTTCATTTCCACAGGCAGCGTTTGAGCCCTTAACTAGCTTTTCATGAAGGCAATACATAGTTCAGGGTTGGCTAACGCCAGTCCTCAACGGCCACCAACAGGTCAGGTTTTTGGGATATCCCTGCTTCAGCACAGGTGGCTCAATCAGTGGCTCAGTCATTGAGACTATATTATGTGTTAATATTAGTGTATTTTGCAGTTACACTTTTGGGTCACATTTTAATTTGTTAAACAATTATTAGCAAGGGCAGAGGAAAGGTTAAACAATATATAATGCCTTTGCTTTATTACAACACCTGCATAGTACAACGTAAGATTGGGGAATTCACTTGCAGATTCCATTTAAGCCATAATAATAGAAGATACTACAACAGTAAGATAATAGGTACATGAAGTAACCCTACAAAGTCAGCTTACATGTGAGTTAGATTTGTAAGCTGCATGAACATCCTCCTTTGAATGTTTGGAATTTCAATTCCCTCCAGGCTTCTGCAGTATACATAATTATAAAGAAAGTGTTAGTACTCGTATGACCGGCACATACTATACGGCTTCAAATAAACCTTTTCTGCACCACTGTCTAGGAATCTCAGAATGCATCAATGGGCAGTAGTTTCCCTCAATATGACCTATTCTGACCGCGAACTCCATGTGCTGCTCTTTAAAGCAGATTACCAACTTTGTTTTTATTTCCCTAGCTGTTTTGATTTGAGTTTTGATTTTATTTAAAAAGGCCCAATGCCTGCAGTAAAGTGTTCACATGACAACCCGTGCTGTTTATTCTCACAAGGCTGAACCTTTTTTTCCCCTGCAGTCTACAGAGGATCTTATCAGAAAAATATGTAATCTTCTCAGTTATTTGAAGTCGCCTAATGTCACATATTGAAAAGAGATTTGCATTTAGTAGCCATGCTAATTAAAACATTTTTTTTTTTTTAAATAAAATACACAGTTCCAAAAAATCAGTGAGCAGGGAAAAAGTAGACAGGTGCAAACAGACATCCAACTGTACAGTATTGTAAAGAAATCTTTAAAACATTACAAAAATAAGCACGCAGGGTGAACTGCCCCTTGAAGCTACAATCACGTTCTGGTACCTGAAGCAGAGGAAGAGATAAGCTTCAGTCTGGGTTTTGTTTTTACATTTGGCAATTCTAGTAAATGAGCCCTGTTCTCACTGTAATCACATAGGAGCAATGTTTCCTTTAGAGTTCCTCCTAATCTTCATGGACAACTATCACAGAAAACTTGTTATCATTTCCAATTCATACAGTGTAAATCAGGCCGCTGACAGGGGGGGAGAGCTGGCCCGGCGGCTGCGGGGGGCCCAGGCTGTGCTTCCAGCTGCTGGCTGGGCCCGGGCGACGGGCTAGTCCAGGGCTCCAGGAATTTTGTCTGCGTCCCCGAGTGTAATACTGATCATTTAAGATCAATAATGTTAGTAGTTAGTAATAATGACTACAAGTTACCAAAAAGAATATATCATTTGAGATTTTTTTTTTTAAGTGTCGTTAATCACAGACTTAATTCAGTGTACATGAGCAATGGTCAGTGGAATACTTACAGGGATTTCAGTTTAAGTAAATGATCAAACTGGTCTGCTTGTATCTTCTGGATGGGATTATAAGAAATGTTTCTGTGAAGATAACAAAGAACAAAATTGTGTATTTTATTTAATTTAAATCAATTCATAGTACAATTATTACAAAGTTTACTCTTCTCTATTGGGCAAAAACTGTTATGCACTCTAGCTCGCAGAGAATATAACATATTGGTACACCACTACACTTTCCCTTCTTCATTTGGATACTAGTAAAATACTTTTTAATTTGTATGAGTTTTTACCTTTGGAAACCTCAGAAACCTACTGTATAAGGAAAATATTATCATGGAATAGATAGGACTAAGAAAATGGTATGTGGCCTTTAGGTTTCAGTTGTGTAAATTGAATGGGCATTATTGTTTCCTGCGGCACAATATGTTGGGATATGTTGTGATATTCTGCACCAACATTATTGTTATTATTACTCCTATGGGAATTCTTCGATATTCTGATTGATCTAGAGGAATTTGGGTTCCACCCGCTCAGCCAACGTGGCAGACAGGGTGCACTAGGATAATTGGTGAATTACTAGCAATAAATATGCAATTGGGTAACTAAATCCAAATGAGAGTAAACTGAGGTGCATAGGGATAGTAACCTGAGGTGCATAGGGATAGTAACCTGAGGTGCAAAGGGATAGTAACCTGAGGTGCATAGGGATATAACATATAGAACCAACAAAAGTGGTTCAGACCCAGACCGGAAGTGCGTGTATCCCTGTCCGGTCAGATAACTGACCGTCAATGTTAAAAATAAGAATGACAACCCAACCACAGAGATAACCTCCCCCCCAAGAAACCGGGGACCTCAACCATAAGAGTAATCTCAGTGTAAATAACAAATTAATAAAATACAAACAAATCTACACTAAAAAACGGAAGATGTTGATACATGTAAATGAAATTATACAACACGAACAAAATAATGTCCCTTGACGAAAATAAGGATTGGTCAGCAATGGGTTAACAACAGACATAGCACCGGGTGAACATGAATATGTTTAAGTCCATAAAGGGAGTAATAGTTATCAGAACAGACATTGCTCAATTGCAATAAATTCTGCAATAACTAAGGATTAATACTGAAAATACTGACAGAACATAAGGTAAGGAACAAACTTGTTCCATATGAGTTTAAGCTTATTAAATAGCTTGGATTGTCTTGAAATCACAAAATCAGCAATCATGATCTCAATACAAAGAATATGACAACCAACCACCCAATATTAGTTCAGAAACATTAAAATGAACTAAAAGGCATATTATTCTGCTAAGTTTCACAAACCAAGAACACAGCAATGCTAGTATTCTGTAGGCTAGTGGAGTGGGGAGGACAATAAGAAAAAAAGAGGAATAAATGGAACAGAGATGGTATCACAAAAAGAATAGTATCACAAGCAGGATGGTATCACAAAAAATGTTTGATATCCCACTCTTTGTTAATACCTTTCGGGGATAAAACATCATGTTTCGAGTACATTTCCCTTTGATTGAGGAGTTTTAGCCTATCCCCCCCTCTTATTGGCATAGGTACATGTTCTATTCCCATAAATTTAAAGTTAGAAATATCACCTAAGTGACAGCCATTGAAATGCCTGGAGACAGCTACGATATAATTTTTTATTTATAATGGATCTAACGTGTTCCATATTCCTGTTTTTTAATGGTCTAATTGTCCTTCCCACATATCCACTGCCACACCCCATGTGAGATAATACACAACATAAGATGTGTCACAATTAATAAATGCTTGTATGTTGATTAATTTTAAGAAAAACTTTTTTTGTATGAACAGCATACTTGCACATAATGCATTTACCGCATTTAAAAAAAAACCTGGGGTTTCACTGAACCCTGAGTTATTCATCCTGATGAATATAAACTAGGGGATAAATGATGGGCAAGTGACTTAGCCCTTCTGAATGCAAAATTTGGACCACTCTCAACTATTGATCTGATGTCTGGATCCAATCTCAGTACTCTCCAATGTTTGGAAAAAATAGATTGAATCTGGGTTGCTTGTTTAAAATGTTTAGTTATAAACATAGGTGACTGTCTATTGTATCTAGATCCGGAGTCTCTCCTATTATTGGCATTCCCTGATGTTTTAAGTAGATCATCCCTGATCCTAGATTTAGCATATAGATATGCATTATCAATGTCTCTAGGAGCATAGCCTCTCGACAAAAATCTCTGTTTTAGTTCAATGGATTGTACTTCAAAAGATTCCTCACTCGAGCACAATCTCTGCAAGCGGAGAAATTGGCCTTTAGGAATCCCTCTTTTAAGGGCAGGCGGATGATTACTATCAGCAAGCATAAATGTGTTCCTGGCATTTTCCTTTCTATAGATGTCCGTCTGAATTTTACTGTTGACATCTATATATAGAATTAAATCAAGAAAATGTATAGTGTTAAGACTCTCCATTTATAAGTGAAGGTGAGATTAAGTGAATTAATATTTAAAGTGTTAATAAATAAAATAAGTGTGTCTAAATCCCCATCCCAAATAAAAACCAAAGCATCAATATAGCGTCTGTAAAAGATAATCCGGTCTCTAAATAAATTGTGATCTGAAAATAAAAAGGTGGATTCCCACATTCCCATAAATAAATTTGCATACAATGGGGCAAAAAATGTGCCCATCGCTGTACCTCTACATTGCAAGTAAAATTGTGAGTTGAAAGAAAAATAATTGTGTGTTAAAAGAAATCTAATAGAAACCATAAGAAATGTGCAAAGAGTGGTGGAAAGTGAGGATTTGCCAAGATAGTAATCTACCGCTTTGATGCCATCTTCATGGGCAATGATACTGTACAATGACATGACGTCCATTGTTACCCATCTGTATGTATTATGCCATTCAATAGATGTAATGGCATTCAAGAGATCTGTGCTGTCCCTTAAAAAAGATGGCAAGGATTTTACTATGGGCTGCAAAAAGCCATCAATGTATTTCGATAACCTATCTCGCAAAGATCCAATGCCAGCCACTATGGGGCGACCCGGAGGTGCCCCAAGTGACTTGTGGATCTTTGGGAGATGGTGAAAAATGGGAATTATCGAATATTCAATGCTCAAAAAGGCATGCTCTTTTATGTTAAGGACATATAGAAACCTACCCATGTCTAACAGTTCCTACAATTCCTTCTTATAACTTGATGTAGGATCCTTTTTTAGAGGTTTATAAGTTGTAAGATCTCCCATTAGCCTTAGGGCTTCCTTCTCGTAATCGCTTGCCGCTTGCACAACGATTGCACCACCTTTGTCCGTATTTTTTATTACCAGAGATGTATCTTTCTTTAGAATTGAAATCTGAGAGGATTCATTATCTGAAAGATTTTTAAAAGGTGGTGTGGAGAAGGTAACGCCTTTGGCTAGTAGGTTGAGATCTTGTTCAACAAGTTTTTCAAACGTTTTAATAAACATATTGTTGGAAATGTTAGGACAAAAGGCAGACTTTTTAGTTAATCCGGAATGTTCTTGCCCAAAAAAATTGAAATCAGAGAGAGTCTATCCGGCACTTTTGTTGGTTCATGAATTAAAAGCAGCAAAGAAAGAAGTCTTTTTCTCCATAGACGGAGAGAGGCAGGAAAACCCAATTGCATACACTCTCTGAATAACCTGGAGAGTGAGCTCCTTTATTTAAATGCTACACAAGTACCCTCACAGGTGTCGGGAAGTGTCCGGTGAATGCCCCTGCTTAATCAATTATTGCTCTGAGATCTTGTTCACCGAGTCAGATTGCTTCAATTTACTTACCTTGTATACACTATAGAGACACATTAGTTTTTTTGCAGTGACCGCCACTTATGACACACTAGCATTTGGTATATATATACTGTATTATACTTACTAGACTGTTTGACAATAAGATCATTTACCTATGATATGTTTTGAATTGTTAGAGTCCAAATAAATGAAGTGTCCGCCTAATAAGTAGGGCACCCCACATGTGCTTGTGTCTAGTAGTAAATGTGTCAGGATTATTTATAGACCCGCCTGCTAGGTAGTATAATGCTAGTGTAGAACTTCCGAGTTCTCATCCATTTACGGGTTTATTCACCGACAGGTGAGGCAGAGACTGTCCCCATTCATAATCCGGGGGGCTAGTGTCTCTACCTAGACGGCAATCCTATGTGTCCACCCTATGATCTATGATTGCTCCAATCAGCCATTTATTCTACAGTGGTTTCTTTCACTATTAGTATGGTGAGTTCTTAATTTGCCCCCAATCTTTTATCTTGTTTGAATGATTAAAGTTGAGTATTTACTTTAAATCAGATTAGTATCATTTTTTATTTGGGGGGTAATATTTATATCTATCAGCATCACACTGTGGTGATATCTCACATACTAGTCTGTCTTATTACCCTTACATTTAAACAAGTTAGGTTACCATCCAGGTTATTCAGAGAGTGTATGCAATTGGGTATTCCTGTCTCTCTTTGTCGGTGGAGAGAAATACTTCTTTCTTTGATTCTATATTCTGATTTATATTGGGATATGTTCTATTATCTGGGGGAACAATGCCATGGAATCCATCTGTATGGGATTAATACATTTGGTAAGCTGATAGCAAACTATTGTGATCTAATTATACATATACTGGACTTATGTTGTAAAGCAACTATATGCTGAGAAATTCTGTGTAACGGTATGCAAATGTGATGCCTGATATAATACCACTGCATTGCACAGGTTATATCATGCCACCTTAGAGTCTCCGTAGTACAGATCAGCGCTGACCCACTGAATGTGCTGTCACCTTATACTTATTGTGACCATCTGATGCCTTATACCAGGGGTGACCAACTCCAGGCCCCAAGGGCCACCAACTGGCCAGGTTTTCAGGATATCCTGGCTTCAGAACAGGTGGATCAATCAAAGACTGCACCACCTGTGCTGAAGCAGGGATATCTTAAAAACCTGACCTGTTGGTGGCCCTTGAGGACTGGAATTGGCCGCCCCTGCCTTACACACACGGTCAGACTGTGACTGTTTTGCCTTCTTTCACCAAGTTAAACAGAATCTCATTATGGTATATATGGTTATTTGGAAAGTTAATACACAATAAAATAGTGACTGAGGATGTCTCTGATAAACTGGAACATGTTGGTCACCCCAAACTCAACAATATCAGCTATAGTGGGGGTTGTTAATTCAACTGCACAAGTGGAGATTGGGGCAGTATCTCACGGAAACTCCCAGGGAAGGCAATAGATTTTTTTTGTGCCATAGTGATCAGATTGGCACTACAGCGTTTTAATCAGTAACCCCCGATCTGTCAAATAACACATTTTATTACAAATGTTTGGGTAAATAGTAATTGCCAAATAAATAAAATGAAAACATGTTCAGGACATTAAACACAAGGTATGCCAACAGTAGGAATACTGTACAAAATAAGAAACATTAAACCTTACAGTTGTGACAATTCCTTCGTGTCCCTCAGTAAAGATGGAGGAAATGCTTCAATCCTGTTATTAGCCAAGTCCCTGCCAAAATAAATATTTGTTACTACGATGAACGACAATTACTATTCTCGCAAATTGTGATACTTTTAACAGATTCAATCCTAAAAATCTATGGAGAGGGTGTTATTTAAGTGAGTTTTGAAGCACACACAGAAAGTACTAGAACTCTTACATCCAAAATGCAAATAGCATTCATGGCTTTGTCTGCAAAACCAGCTTTGAATCAAATTTTCAAGATATATGAAGAGAATCATAGCAAATCTGCTGAACCAGCCTAATAAACATAACCATCTGTAATGTTCTACATCAGCTGCAGAATATGGAATACAAATTAGGATTTCTACGCATAACCATAATAAAAATAAATTAATAACCTTGCTAAGAAAATCACTTTTACAAACTGTGACAAATACACAGGAACTTCAAAATAACGACACTAAACATCTTAACATCTGTAGATCTTTTGTAACCATCCGCTGATGTCCAGTAAAAAAGATGTTGCTATTTTACTAGTGAACAATATGTAAACTAATTTAGCATCAACACACTATTATTTCAACCTTCCTTCAGTAACCTGTAATGTAATGCAGGACATCTCCTTTTTTCCCTATCTCTGATTATTTTACAGCTTAGTTCAGTATTGCTGGCATACAGTATCATGGAAAACTTACAGCTCATGCAGTCTGTATAGGGATGAAAACGCATTCTCACTTATTGTGCTTATTTTGTTTCTCCGCATCACTCTGGAGAAAAAAAATTAAATAAAAAGTTACACACAGGTAGGGAAACAAAAAAGAAAATTAGCATTGAACTCATTTGCACCCCTCCCCCCAACCCCCCAACAACCCCCCCCCCCACCTTCAAGTACTGTTTACCTCTCAAGGAACACATAAAAATATATTCTCCATACTGGGGCAAAATGATAGGAAGATTTAGCTCAACACAGAATCCAGATGTTTAATGGTTACCAGCGACAGACACGTTCATTATTATTTTTATACCGAGCGATTAGACATCTTTGTATTTTCTTCTTTTTACGTTTTTTCCCAGGTTTATTTCACCAGATGTAGAAATGTCGGATATTTTAAAGCCATCTTCCAGAAGGCAATATTTTTTTATAATTCGCGTTTGGCATGTAATGTTCATATAATATTAATAATCTGTTTTCCTTAGACGGCGTTGTGCATATAATTGCACAAGCACGTGCCCCTGCTCCTCAGAGCTCGGTTTTGGGCCTGAGGCATAGGTAGACTGATTTGCCCAAGGTCACAAGGACAGCTGACACGGGGATTCACCGACTTCAAAGGCACTGAGCTATTTCTCCACTCCAGTATAAATTGGTGCGTGGTGTGACTGGCTGCACCACTTGTTTTAGTCTAACGCTTCTCCTTTTTACCATGGTAGTGGCATTCGCTGCTCGCAGGTTACTGCTATATTTGCTTTCATTTTCTAGACAAGCAACAAGTAAATAAAATAATGTAAAGCTGTTATATCCTGACATTAGCCATGATGCTCACTGTGAGCTGTGACACTGTTTGTTCTCTTCTTTGCCGCGGTTACACACTTATATGCTTTCTGCAGGTACCATGGCAGATATCACCTAAGCACAATGTTTACACAACATGCGTTGTAAATTCACCATATTGCATTTGCGGTCCATTCTACGTCTTTTGTATAGAAATTGGCTCTCTTTCAATAACATTATATTAGGATTTTATGGACATAAATTCATAAATTCATAAATTCACATCGAAGTTACAGGATCTCCTGCTACATGCAGCAAAATGTAAGATATCACAGTGTTTAATATCTGATGATTTCTAGATTATGGCATGAAATATGTTTTGTTAAACTCCTTCATTGCATGAGTGACACCCCAATGCAATGTGCTTTGAGTTCTTCCAGCACTTCAGGTAGTTAATGAACACAAATGTATATATACTGTAATTATATATCCTTATATGTAATATGTTCTTTCCTTATTTCGTATTCTCCATACTTTTTGTTACATTGCATTAAAAAAAAAAAAGGCTACAGTACCTCAACCAACAGCGCAAGCTACATAAGGATTTGCTTGTAGCATATTATTATATATTTTATGTCTACAATTTTGGAAAAATCAAAACACTCATGCGTAAGTGTGGCATAGGGAAAGGACTCACAGGACAGTTAAGGTACTGCAGGTGCTGAAAGTCATGTTCCCTATGTTGTGGATGTTGTTGCCTTCCAGATCTCTAAAAGAAAGCAGACAGATTAGAACATGAGACGTCATGTGAAGTGTAATGCACAAACTGGAAAAACCTTTACATTTACAGGGCTTTCTGAGGCACATATTATTTATACGTCATGAAATGATTCAAAACAAAGCTTTATATTATACAAGTACAAAGAGGGTTTATTGTTGTATAGGTAAAATTGAATGTTTCTTTGGGTATGGTTCCAGCACACATTCCTTAAATACACAACTGGTTCTAAATATTTCAATGATTATACCATGGATATGGTAATGTATAATTTGCATTGTTATTGGAAAATAAAAATGTTCAGATTTCCATTCCTGAAGCTTTACATGCTATGTTTATATTAAAGCCAACTTCTGTGGGCAGAGTTTCATTGTGTATAAAATAAAATAGATTTGCATGATTTTTAGACTAGGCATAATGTACTTACAGCCAATTTAATTTAGGCATGTGTTGACAAAGAGGTTTTTCAGGCAAACGACCAAGGGAATTGTTCAGCATTACTCTAGAAGGCAAAAAAGAAAACCCCCTGATTTTCAAGTACAGCAAGAAACGGAAATGAAGAAATATATTACTGATGTCATTTCAGAAATGTGTGGATAAAACAGGAAATACTACTTTATCATTCTAATACTGCAGCCACAATAAAGTAAGGCTCAATTCACGCCAATCCAATACACTGTCCATATTGCACTCATACTATATAATATTAAGGTACGAAGGAATGAACAGGTTTACAGCATTTCTTCACTTTTAGAACCCAAGTTCTATATGTCCTAGCGAAGCAAAGATGTGTGAAAGGGTCACGGTTTCTAGCACCCGAGCGCTAGCCATAAAGATTTAGAAATGTGACCTATTTTTGGACGAGCTTGGTAGGTGATACATTAGGTTCCAGGTTTAAGGACTAAAAATGGCAGTGCAGAAAATACAATACTTCTTAATTGCTTACATCTTGCAAGATTATATCCCGTGTTCTCAGAATGTTAGTTAATGCATCACAATCAATTAAGAACCTGTCACTATTGTCTTCTTAACACGCAAAGCAACATTCCCCTCTGTGAATGCCAGTGGAACCTGCGCTCTATGCATCCATAATTATTTACTGTCCTTGCACCAGAAGCTTTACTGTACCTTTTCCCTTTGCTGCCCTATAACCACCTAAGATCCCGTTATTGTTAGCTGTTTTTAGAGTTAGTGGATGTCTTCTTTCTCAAAAAGAGTTTGTCTCTTGTTATATCTAAGCTAAACCGCTCGGCCTAAGCTCCTGCTCTTTCTATGCATTAGAGCAGCGTGAAACTCCCACCTGTCAGAATGCTTTTCCATATACAATGCACACCACAGGACTATAGGGCTCCAACGGTTTGCCTATCTCACTTATAAACATGATTCAGTTAAAGGGACTAATTGAATACACACCCAGAGAGGCATTCAGCTCACTAGGAGTTATGGTCGATAACAAAGTGACAAAAACCCTTCACCGTACAGTAACAGAAAATAAAAACATCACTTGTGAGCACATTAACATGTCTCAGACAGGTCTGCAACCCTGCTTTTCACCATTAACTCTAGAATATAGTGCTTCCACTGCATCTAGGGATTCTGGGTAATGACATGCAAATGAGCACAGTGTCACCTTTTACTTAATTTCCATTTTAACATGGACCCTTATAAGCGTATGTCTGCAGTATCACATAGCTTTCTCATCACAGCCTTGGTTAAAGAAGTGCATAGCCAGTAAAACCTACTCACAGACAGCGATAATGGTGAAAAGCAGGTTCCAGACCTGTCAGAGACATGCTAATGTACTCACAAGGGATATTTTTATTTGCAGCTTACTATGAAGAAGTGTGTTGCTGGCTCCACTTCAACAAAAATGATCATCTCGTGGCCATGAGGAATCAAACAGTGAATCTGCCAGCTTGTAATAGTAGTTCAAATGCTCTTTGTGTTTAGATATGTACTAGTGTTGTATTCTTGGGAGTCTACTGTATATACAGTATCACAGCAATTGTGCTCTTCTTTTGTCTTTTGTGTACCAGTTTGTCCCTTGGGGAGTGTCAGTGGGAGGTGTTGGGGAGGGCATATGTGGTACATATATTGTAATGAGATGTATCAGATTTGTGCGCCATATTTTTGTATTTTGTATTCAGTTTTTAACAAAATCTGCCAAATTTAGGGCAGTGCAACATTTTGGCATCTAACAATCTGCAGAAGATACAAGGAAAGCGTTGAAAGATTTTTTAGCAACTGTGCTCCAAAACCAGAGCAGTGTGTCAGAACACACCTTTCTGTGCGTTGATACATAGATGCCACGAATACTCAGTGCTGGGTTACAGCGCAGGAATGCATTACACCTAGTAAGAATGAGAGCAAAACAAGGAACCTCCCAATCTGAAGCTTGTCATTAGATACTGTATATGCTTTATATTTTGGATGCTCGCATTACTATGGGTAGTATGCAATCTCATAATCCTTTGACAATACTCATCCCTCAGTCACACGTTTGCAAAACATGTCTGCTCTCAGATGGACCAGCGAAACTTCTCTATTGCATTTGCTGCGCTATTCGAAGGTCTTCATTGGGAAATAAAGACTGTTAAGCGCTTCACTTCTTGAACCAGGGGCGTAGCTGTAGCCCGGGCAAAGCCTCTGGGCCTGCGCTTCTGGGGGGCCCGCTCTTCCCCCGTAGAGACAGGCGGGGGGGAGATGGTATGCGGCGGCATCAGACCCCCGGCGTTAAAGGATAAGCCAGTAGAAGAATCAGCACTGGAGGCAGAGCAGGACGGCAGGGGAGGAGCATGCTCTAGCAGTCTGACCTGGAAGTTTTTCTTACTTCCGGTGTTTGCTGTTAGAACGCGCTCCTCACCTCGTGCTGACCTGCTCTTCCTTTGTCTCAAGTGCTGATTCTTCTACCGGCTTTTCCTTTAAAACCAGGGGCCTGACGCCGCTGCATACCATCTCCCCCCGCCTGTCTCCATTACCACAGGTAGGCATGGAGGAGGAGGGGGGGATCTGATGATGATGATGAGTGGGATATCTGATTATGATGATGAGCGGGACTGGGGGAGATCTGATGATGATGATTAACAGGACTGGGGGAGATCTGATGATGATGGGGACTGGGGGAGATCTGATGATGAGGGGGAGATCTGATGATGATGAATGGGACTGGGGGAGATCTGATGATGATGATGATGATGATGATGATGATGATGATGATGATGATGATGATGATGATAATGATGATGGAGGGGGCTGGGGGAAATCTGATGATGATGGAGATTGGGGGAGATCTGATGATGATGGGGACTGGGAAAGATCTGATGATGATGATGATGATGATGATGATGATGATGATGATGATGATGATGATGATGATGAACAGGACTGGGGGAGATCTGATGATGAGGGGGACTGGGGGAGATATGATGATGATGATGATGAAAGGGGCTGGGGAGATCTGATGAAGATGGGCACTGGGGGAGATCTGATGATGGGGACTGGGGGAGATCTAATGATGATGATGATGATGATGAAGGGGGCTGGGAGAGATCTGATGATGATGGGGACTGGGGGATATCTGATGATGAGGGGAACTGGGGGAGATCTGTTGATGAGGGGGACTGGGGGAGATATGATGATGATGATGATGATGATGATGATGATGATGATGATGATGATGATGATGAAAGGGGCTGGGGGAGATCTGATGAAGATGGGGACTGGGGATATCTGATGATGAGGGGGAGATCTGATGATGATGAGGGGGAGATCTGATGATGATGTGGAGAGTTCGGATGAGGGGAAAGATGAGAAGGGATGATGAGGAGGAGGGATGATAAGAGAGAGAGGATAAGGGAGAGGATGGGGAGAGGGAGAAAAAAATTGCAGTCAGTATTATCTTATATTACTATGCTGATTTATTTAAAGTGTATAGTGAATTTTACACAACATTGGAGAAAAAAATCCAATAGTATTTGAGGAAAAAAAGCTAGAGGGTGGGAACCTCTCTGTACCCATCCACAATGAGATTCAAAAGCTTTTCTAGTGGCAGATTTCTCATTAGGCCCGTTAGGTCCAGACCTAGGGTGGCAAAATTAGGGGGTAGCAAAAATTTCCGACCCCATATAGATAAGCAATCTATATTTTATATTCAATCTATATTTATATGTGAGCAGTATATTTGATTTTGAATCTACAGAATATGTTGATTTTTAATGGGGCCCTGAATTTTTTTTGCCCAGGGGCCTGCTCATTTCTAGCTACGCCACTGTCTTGAACTATAAAAAAATGATCGTAAGTGGTAAAGTGTTGCATTGCTGAGTGTAAACACTTTACTGCACATTGTGTGTGTGTGTCTGTTGCTTTGTAGTGTTAGTGTGTAAAAAGCACTTCTAGATACCTATGCAGATGGATGATAAAAATACATAATTTGAACAATGTTCCACTTATTAATATATTAACCCCTTAGTAACCCAAGTGGGCAGCTAGTCATGATCCACCCATGACTAGTTGGCCACTCTGTGATACTAAAGGCTTACTATCTTCTCATATGGGTAATATGATTTTTGTGTTGTATATGTAGGGTGTTTATGTTGTATGTTAACCCCATGGTGCATGAAGGAATTCCTTTGCAATGCATTAGAAGCCTCACGTATCAGAGGGATCAAATAATTTTCTGCCATAGGGTTTTGTCAAAAGGCCAATTACAAAGTGTGATATTGGCAACTTCTGTGCCCCATGACACACACACAATTGCATCGTTAGCTCTAATTGACAGAGTTTTTTTTATGATTTCTAGGAGTTGACACTTATTTGTATTTGCTAGTGTTTTTTTAACACGGAGTTAACCTTTTTTGGTGTATCAATACATATGTAATTCTTAGTAAATAAGATGGAATTCCAAAAATATATCGCTGTTATCCCAATATTTCATAACGCACAACTATTATGCAGCAGTACAGACAATTAGTAAATCTAGACCTCCGATGTAAACCGTTATTTAAAAACTTCAATCATTTACTGATCACATTAGAAAATCATGAATGTTTTACAAGACCATTTAATAGCTAACCATTCATCTGAAATATACATTTTTTTCAACTTACAGAAGAATGAGCGAATTCAGTCCTTGAAATGTCTGACGGGAGATGCGATTCATTTTGTTATTCTCAATTATCCTGTTGAAAATAGGATTTAAGTTAAATGCAGTAGTTGTTTGGCGGTTAGTGGCCCCTCCGTCCAGGGTTTAAGCTCACCTCACCCCACCCCACTTTTTAAAGTAGCAGGTTTTTTCATGTTCCTGTGTGGACAGACACACTGTGATCATTCTCCCTCCAGCAGAGGTAAATGAGAATGTTCACAGTTAGTGTTAGGACCTGCTTACTGGTCATGCTGAGACGTGGCTGCAGGCTTATAATACTTTGACCAAAGGGTTTAACTAAATGACCCTTATTCAAGAGACTATATATGTATTTCACTGTGTATTTCTGTCACATCGGATGTAGCATTGGGGGTTTCTGTCTTTTGTTGCATACATTTGGCCACACTCATCAGTAGCACTGCTTTTGACACACACACGCACGCACGCACGCACGCATGCACACACACACACACACACACACACACACAATGTGGTGGTTTTGTTTTTTTTTAGCTTGCTGGGATTGTGTGTTTATTAAATGCAGTAGATTCAACATTCCGAAATATTTGTCATATTTATGTCAGTCCCTACAGTACGTTGCAAACATTTTCAAGTTTTCTCTTTTTGTACTAAATAATTACAATCAACTTTATTTCTATGAAATACATATTTTTTTTTAAAGTACAATCATAATGTCAAGGCTATAAATGATGTGTTACCAATCCCTGAAGCACGGAACATAACCAGAAAGCTCTGTATTATATGCTTATTTTTTTCATTTTAAGCTGTCGGCGGCGGCCCTGATAATTAGTAGTACCACAAAATACTATCACTAATACTGGAACCACTGAAAATAAATGGCAAAGACTGGGATTTACATTTTAAAGATAGATAAAATGTAGACATACAGCCATTCCAGTCTGTGGAGATCTTCAAACACTCCTGGCTTCAGTGTGGTTATTGAATTGTGATTCAGATATCTGGAAACAATAATATACAGATGAATATAAGTGAAAGAATGACTAATTATACTGTATTCTGGATCCTGGCAAAAATGACGAGATACATGCTACTGTAATAAACATTCACACTTCAAATACAAACATAAGTAGCATTAAAATAGGTGTTAAGCTCCATGAAGAATCCATGAACTAGAATGAGTGTTTTCAATTGTAAACGTTTTATGGTGTTTTCAAGAAAGCATCATCATTTAATAGTTGTATGAAGGATAGAAGGTGTACAGGGTTTAGAGTCCTAACTAAGTCTCGTATTGAATATAATTGTTTATACCTTGGTTAGCGAAGCATTCCTGTGCATTTATTTGAATGGGCGTTTATATTTTGCTATCAAAGTTTTAATCACTCTTAAGAGGATATTGAATCGGAGGAATTCAATATAATTTTTTTTATTAGAAATTACTTTTAAAGATTGACAGCCTTTGAAGCTGGCAAGTTATGAAAGAGCAGCACAACAGTAAGGCTGGGGAGCAGAGGGGTGAAGAGGCGGGCAATGGTAAAAGAGAGGGAGAGCAATGGGCTCCTGGGAGGGAAGGCAGGAAAGGGTACAGTGTGGGGCACTAAGGCGCAAGGTACAAAGGAAGGACAGTGAATGCAGGGAGAAGTTAGGGGCAATAGGGTAAAACGAGATGATTCAGGGAACAATGGATGCTATGGGAGTGAAGAGAATGATATACAGAGGGAAGAGAGGCAGAGAATGCAGGGCTGAGCAGAGAGAGGGATAATGCGGTGGGAAAGAAACAGGAAGACAATGACGATGTACTGTATGTTCGGTTCTAGTTTTTGTAGTTTACCAAGTAGTTTTATGGGCAAGGAAAATATTTTTTCCTGGCTAGCAGAATTTAGGGATGACTAGTGCACAGTTTATTGTTCCATCACTGTTCTCGTTCACAGTCTTGGTAATAAATGCTCAAATTTTCAGATGTACATTACACGTGCTGGTATGTCCAAAGGTTGTATTATTGCACTAGTGTGTGAATCCTGTTTGCACAAAGTGCTTTTTAGTAACATAAAACAAAACTTATATTTATAACAGGTCATAAAAACCCATTGTTGGCTTCTTAAAAACTGTTCCAGAACACACACACACACACACAAACACACACACACACACACACACACACATATATACTACTGGGAAGCGCTATGTACATTAATCGTGCTATATAAATAAAGACTATATATATATATATATATATTACACATACACACACATATTGATATATTGCACAAATTTTGTCGAGTAGTACTTACAACTTTGTTAGGTTGTGGAGTCCTCTAAAAGCATACACGGACACAGTCCTAATTCTGTTATGCTGCAGGTATCTAACAAAAAAGTATAGAAATAAATGATGTGAATGAAAAGGAAATAGTTTATCAAGAAGCCTGATGCACAAATTCCTGTGGACACAAGATGGCGCTAGAACATATGGAAACGTGATGACAGTTTTTCAAATAATATGTATTTTCAATATATTCAACGCAGTTAATGACATATAGAGATGCAAGTGTCAAAATTTAAAGATGTCTAGAGGCTGAAAAATCCCACAAGGTGATTGTCAAATGTGGTTAGGCATAGTAGTATAATATGGGGGTTGTAATATCCACCCCGGCAAACATAAAACAGTTATTCCCTTAAGAAGCCGTTAGGTCGGCAAAACGCATTGGGTTTTGAACCCTTGATTGGAGCTCTGAGCTTGCCGTAGGTACTGTTGGTGGCCATTTTTGAAAGATCTGTTTCTGCAGCCAGGCACTGGACCAGCAAGGATGTCGTGCACAAGCGACCTCTGTACACACTTGATTACCAGCCAGCTGTGGGAGAAGTGAAGCCAAGGACTGCGACAGAAGGGCACGTGTTTCCTGATTTAAATAAAACCCAAAGCCTGTTACTTTGGATATCTTGTGAGTGTGAGTCTTTTATTTGCGTGTGTTGCACAGTAAAACAGTTTCACACTATGTTTGTCTTCTCGCTATGATTTTCTCTGTACGGGAGACCGGGATTGGGGAAGCCTGTGTGAGGATTTTTTTGAAGTCTGACGGTGTGGATATTACTACCCCCTGTTTTGCTGGACCACATTTGACTATCACCTTATGGGATTTTTGCGCCTCCAGACATCTTTATATAACTTTTCAGACAGAGGAGGAGGCTGTGGACTGAGCGTGGCATACACCACAGAATTTGTACATATCACGTTTAGATTTGAGTTTTATTATAGTCTATTCTGTTGCACTTTTGTTTCTTCTTATCACCATATATCAATATTTACCTGATGCAGAACCAGAGAAAATATGAAATTAGGCTTTATCAAAGAAAAATAACAACTGATTTCAAAGAGATTTATTCCCTTGACAAATACTGCATGGTGCAGTTGCCAGTATACTCCAGTTTTGTTTTCATCAGGGACACTTTTGATGAATTGGGAGTTATGAATTAAACTGCAATATTGCTACACTATTAACCTGAAGTGGTAATGAATAACTTATGTTGCCTTCATAGTTCTATTGCCTAGATCAGGGGTGCGCAAAGTTTTCTCCCTGTGCCCCCCTGCCTCCTCTCTTCCCCTGCTCGCGTCCCCCCCCCCCCGCTTGCTCGGATCCGGCGTCAAATGACGTTGTGGGGTCATGTGATGTCACGTTGCCATGGCAAAGGGACGTCACGTGACCTCGCGGCGTAATTTGATGTCTGGTTACCATGGTGACGTGTCGCCAAGACCAGGTAGGAGAAGTTACAGAGGCCTCGTGTGCCCCCGGCATTTAATTTCAATGCCTTGGGGGAGAGCGTGGGACCACTGTAACTATTCCAATAAATGGGAGTTACACATGCAGAAGCTTGGCACCCTTTGGTGAATATGTGCTATAGTGTTCAAGTAAAGCTCATGCTGTATATTTCGAGTTAGAGAAAGCACTAGGGATAGGGAGTGATCAAAAAACCACACCAATTGAAGCGAAATAATGAATAAATGTATGGTAATCAGAAAAGTGGGTGCAAACTGTGAACTGAAAAGTGAATCAGAAAGGGGGGGAAGGAAAACACAAAATGGATGTGTCTCCTAAAAGAATTCACTCTACTGCACTCCTACTTAATATAAAATTTAACTTTTAATATAATTACGTAAAACATATGTTACCAAATCGTTGTGTATTGTGCATTAAAAATAAATTAAATTATCAGAACCAGCGTCCGTGTCAGTGATTGTACGTGGAATAATCTCAGACAGCAAATTATATTCGAGATAGCAGGACACAAAACGCTAATAGTCAGGGTATAAACCCCTCTGGGATACCTATGAGACCAGGTACATATATATATATATGTATAGGTGTAACTAACGAACTCAGTGAATGATTGTGTCATAGGAGTACTGCAATCCTGCTAGGACTTATGAACCACAGAGCACTAAGAGATGTTAGTTTGGGGATGTATAACCGTCCACTCAATATAAAAGTGCTACTAATAGTGTGATGATGGAGAGTAGATGATTCATAGCATAGTGAAACAATTGTTCACAGCATTATAGTCGATGAATCATTAAATGGCACACTCCAAATGAACATGTCGTATAGAAAGCAGGAAGGTTGGCACACTGAGTGTTAATAAAGTGTCAGTTTGGATCTACATAGATAGAGCCAGGAGACTACAGAACACTACATAAAAGCAGCTCCAAGTAGGAGACTGACAACATTGCGCGTCCAACGCGCGTTTCCCTCCAGCAAAGGAGCTTCCTCAGGGACAAGTTTACCGGGGGGAGGAAGAATGAACCCTTATATACCCAAGTAGTACCTTGATTACAGATTGAACAATTGCCAGCTGTTGCACATGCGCAGTTGGTCAGTTAACAAACTTCATAAATGCTGATTAAAACATTTGGGAACATTCCCACACATTTAACAGCAGTGGTGCTGAATTTATATGAAGTTTCGAGCGTTTTTAAGGCTTTATAAGCTTGTGTGATAGTGTGGCATTTAATCGGCGATATTACAGTCCAATGCGCATGCGCGCGGACTCAGAAAATCCAACCAACCAACCGAAGTAAAACGTGTTGCGCATGCGTGGGCACTTAGAGTAGAAATTGCTAAATCGTAGTCCATGTATCGCGCATGCGTGAAAACTTAAATGCGGCATCGGGCTGGAGCATTTAAGTTTTCACGCATGCGCGATACATGGACTACGATTTAGCAATTTCTACTCTAAGTGCCCACGCATGCGCAACACGTTTTACTTCGGTTGGTTGGATTTTCTGAGTCCGCGCGCATGCGCATTGGACTGTAATATCGCCGATTAAATGCCACACTATCACACAAGCTTATAAAGCCTTAAAAACGCTCGAAACTTCATATAAATTCAGCACCACTGCTGTTAAATGTGTGGGAATGTTCCCAAATGTTTTAATCAGCATTTATGAAGTTTGTTAACTGACCAACTGCGCATGTGCAACAGCTGGCAATTGTTCAATCTGTAATCAAGGTACTACTTGGGTATATAAGGGTTCATTCTTCCTCCCCCCAGTAAACTTGTCCCTGAGGAAGCTCCTTTGCTGGAGGGAAACGCGCGTTGGACGCGCAATGTTGTCAGTCTCCTACTTGGAGCTGCTTTTATGTAGTGTTCTGTAGTCTCCTGGCTCTATCTATGTAGATCCAAACTGACACTTTATTAACACTCAGTGTGCCAACCTTCCTGCTTTCTATACGACATGTTCATTTGGAGTGTGCCATTTAATGATTCATCGACTATAATGCTGTGAACAATTGTTTCACTATGCTATGAATCATCTACTCTCCATCATCACACTATTAGTAGCACTTTTATATTGAGTGGACGGTTATACATCCCCAAACTAACATCTCTTAGTGCTCTGTGGTTCATAAGTCCTAGCAGGATTGCAGTACTCCTATGACACAATCATTCACTGAGTTCGTTAGTTACACCTATACATATATATATATGTACCTGGTCTCATAGGTATCCCAGAGGGGTTTATACCCTGACTATTAGCGTTTTGTGTCCTGCTATCTCGAATATAATTTGCTGTCTGAGATTATTCCACGTACAATCACTGACACGGACGCTGGTTCTGATAATTTAATTTATTTTTAATGCACAATACACAACGATTTGGTAACATATGTTTTACGTAATTATATTAAAAGTTAAATTTTATATTAAGTAGGAGTGCAGTAGAGTGAATTCTTTTAGGAGACACATCCATTTTGTGTTTTCCTTCCCCCCTTTCTGTATATTTCGAGTTACTGAACAAATAATGTTGTGCACAACCTAAAAGCCAGAAATCTGGGAACTGTTGTCAAAAGTTGACAAAATTGGCAATTTTTGTTAAAAACTAAAAAGTGGCCAACATTTTTTGCAGGGTCATATGATTATGATGTAGTTTTATATAGTTTCTTTTTTGTATCGAAAGATATGAAAATGAGATTGATGCACTAAAGCCTTTTCCTGGTCAAATACAATATACCTGTTTTCCTCTGTGTGTTAGGCCAGTGGTGCGCAAAGTGGGGGGTGCGACCCCCAGAGGGGGTGGGAGATTGTGCTGGAGGGGCGCGGGCAGTTGCAGAGGCCCCGCGCTCTTCCCCCAGGCATTTAAATTAAATGCCGGGGGATCGCGTGAGGCCCCTGCAACGGTTTACTTACCGGGATTCAGCCATCTGTGTTGCGTCGCCATGGCAACGCGGCATCAATAGACATCGCGGCACCATGTGACCTGACGTCACACGCCCACGCAGCGTCATCTGACGCAGATGAAGGTAGGCAGGGGGGCGCGAGAGCCGGGGGCAGAGAGACAGGGGGGCGCAGCACAAAAAGTTTGCGCTCCCCTGTGTTAGGCTGCGCATATAGTGCCTTGCGACAGCGACGGCGACGCGATGTCGCACCAAAACAAATGCATTGTTGCCGTCGCAAGTGCTTATAGTAAGCGCGACACGACGGAACGACGGGAGTGACGTCGCGACCACAAATTTGGTAGCCGGTCAAATTAGATTTTTCAGAGGCGGTCGCCACATGTGACACCCTCTGAATCAATCAATGGCCAGGTCGCCCGCGACGTCGCTGCAACGCGAAATTCAACTTTCGCGGGTGGCGACGTCGACGGGTGACGTCATCCGTCGCGTCGCTGTCGCGGGCACTATACGCGCGGCAATGTGGGACTTTGCTCTCACGGTCCACATGCTGGTATCAAAAGTCAATGATGGAAACAAATTATTGGTGAATGGACATTTGAAAATACATAAGCCATTCTGGCCTCCCATAACAAATATTCATGTATCTGTGTCATTTATTTTAAAGATGTCCATTTGCATATACTGTGCAAATGCATGGCAAAGTACAGAAAGTATTCATGGGTGTTTGTTTTCTTTTTATCATCTTGTCTGGCCGCTCACTGCTGAAGCAACCTGCAAAATACCTGTATCATTGTTATCTTTCTTATTGGCTTTAGGAAAGGTTGTCAGACTGTATTTAAAACATATGACACGGAAGGCATTGATTATGAGACTGTGGTACAATACAGAGGATTTACTTAATGTGATTATATATACCTGTGTGTGCGTATATATTATATATATATATATATATATATATATATTTAAATTTAAAAAAAAACTGGTTTATTTGGGGCTAGCTTACTTTTTGCAGCTACTATTATTTAGATTAAAGTATTTATTTGGGAAGAATATAATCTCAGAGTTTTGTTAAATAATATAAACAGTGTTAATGAACTTTACCATAAATATTATTAGTACTTAGAATGGTTGGTATGACAGCATTACAATAATGATTTGTAAATCAAAATAATGCATACTGTACGGTATGTCCTTTAATATTGCAGCATGTTAACACATTTTTGGTGGTTACAGCTGGAGGGTTGTATTAGTTTTAGATGGTAACTGGGAATGAATATTGAGCAATACACCATAATGTGTAGGAAAGTGTGAATATCCTTTTGCTTGTAACACTTTTAACATATTGAGATTAAACAAGGAGAATCTGCCAGGGAACATATAGAGGGGAAAAAAAGAGTTCAAAGTTAAAAAAAAAAAGACCTGTTCTTCTAAATGTATTCCCTGGGTTTAACCCCAACATTGTGAAAGGATTATACATTTCTAAACAGACTGCATTGTGAAGTGAGATCAAAGTAAAAATCATGGATCAAACATTTCATAATTAACATTGTCATAACATAAGTCCTTATCCTTCAACAAGAACAAGATGTAATGGAGACAGTATATTCAGTTTTTCCCAATGGTTTGAAAGTATAGAAATCTAGTTATTATATTGAGCCTTTAGAAAAATGCATTATTCACAAGACCACTTTATAGAACCAAAACAATTCGCACTTCATAGGGGCCATCGCATGCAATCTTTTCAACAACACCCATTTTTATGTAAACATAATAATCTATTATGTTTACTTTTACATACAGTAAATTGTTTCTATTATTATGTGACATGCTAGTGGATTTTTATAATTAGAGCTGACCACAAAAATGTTGAACCCATGACAAATAAAACGAATGGGTCCAAAGTATAGAGTCACGTATATAATGCCAAAATCTAGTTCTTAGAGTAGCTGCATTGCATATACATAGATAGAACGTGTGTATCCCCTCCTTGCCCGGCTCCTAAGGAGTGTTACTATGAGGTAGCGTAGGTGTGGTTGCACAGACTCTCTTTACCTTCTCAGGGTGCTAGCATTCGGCTGGCTGGTAGTGTAAGCTCTCAGGGTGGTAAGAAAAGGGCACCAGGAACTTTATTATACAAACAGGACAGGTGTATTACAGGACAGGATTTCACACGTACAGTTTTTTTTCCTGAAGTCCAGACCACTCCACAAGGAGGTACACATGGCTTATGTCACTTTATCCCACTCACAGTAAAGCTGAACATGCATTTCTATGACTTTAATGGACTTGAGTCGTTCACAGGTACTTTCCTAGACTCCGTTTAGGAGTGTAGTTCCGACACGGTTCCCATCTACCCTTCATCCATACAAATCATAGCAGTCTTCACTCAGTAACCTGTTGTGCCTATACTTCAACCTTGAAGCAACCTTGCTGGTGACCACTCTGGAGAACCCTGGTTTAAGAATCCCACTCTTTGAACCTGTCATACATATACTCCCTTACACTTAGTGGACAGTCATGACCTCTAGTGGCCATATCTGGGGGGACACTTCCCCTAACTGTGAAAACAATAAAGGTGACCGCACATCTTAACACAGAATTACACCCCCCGCTGAAGCGGGTAGTTGGCTTTGGTCTATCAAGCCTCCGGAGTTGTGTGTCCTCTAGTTCTGGGGATCTCTTGCCATTGCCTCTGTGGTGTTCTGCATCTCTTAAGCGGTCCCAAATACTCAGTTGCGATCCCGAGGAGTGGGAGGCATTTAACATTTAGGAACGGGAGGCCTTCTCGTAAGTTGCAGGTGGCTGCTATGGAGTTTCCTGATGTTACTAGCAGCTTAAAAGGAAACCTTCATCTATATTTTAGGCGGTTCTCTCAGTGCACTTTGGTTATAGGTTAAGCTCTTTCCTCTTCGGTAGGGTCACTGGTGCCAGGTCCCGGTAGAATTGTAAGGTGCTACCCTCATGGGATAAAATGGCCACATCCGATGCTTTTTCAAATAAGCCCTCCACCAAGTAATAGTAGTGCAGTCTCAGGATAACATCTTTGGGGCGGTCGTTTACCACAGATTATGGTGCAGCGCTCTGTGGACGAAGTCTAGCATCAGGTAATCAACAGGGATATCAAGCAGATAGGCCCCCTGAAACATTTTTATATAGGTCTCAATCTTGTCAGGTCCAATGTTGTTTGGCACGCTCCTGTTACGGAGGTTCCTGCATCGCGATTGATTCTCCACATCCTCCATAGCATCTCTCAGGTAGGAGGAGTTTGTCTGCATGGTCGTTGATTTCTCTGTCGGCTTCCCATTGATATTGTGCGAGTTCATGCACTTGGCATTCCAATATGTCCATGCGGTCGCCTACTTCTTTAATGTCCTTTTGTAGGTCTGCTACAGAGGAGTGCAGTTCTTGTTTAATGAGCTGAAGCAAATTGTTCCAGTCTTTTCTCGTCAGAGGGCTTGTATCTTCTTTCTCACAGCTGAGTTCTGATTCAGGGTCCCCATGTGTTGAGCTGCCATCTTCTGCATCTGCTGAAGAAAAGCAAGACATCCCGTGAGGGAGTCTTTTGGGTTTTGGTTTATCTCAGTGGTTTAGGCAGTCAAGCTGGGAAGCTTAATATTAAAGCTTTGTGTCCATTTTCCAAGCACGTACAAGTGTTCTCTCTCCCCTAGGAGCGGAGCTCTGAGTCCATGCTCCTAGATGCTGCGCATGTGCACCCCGAGCACAAAGATATATTTTGTGTATCATATAAATGTCCGAAACACATCATAAACTATACTGTGGTTTTTAGTGATTAAAGTGAATGTAGGATATGTTTGTGAGACCTAATATGGTATATAAACTTTACTTATTAAGTATGGGTGTACACTAATGTTTATCCATATACAGAACTGGGATACAAAAGAATCCCTGTTATAAGCACTTTTGGTTAACCTCTACAATAATAATTACTTTTTAAAAATGTACAATTAAAATAAATGGAGGAAGGATACTATAAATAACGAAAACATTTAAAAAGTAGCATTTCTTAAAGTTATCCATATTATTATCTAACAAGAACACCTGCAAGACTATGTGATTAAACTACACACCAGTTCAACACGCATTGCGTACGCAACTCCCATTATCATAAGATCAACGTGGGGCATATTTCTATCTATGCACAGGGAATTCCATATTAGAAACTTACCGTATCAAGTATACAGTTTATTTGCTAGTTTATTTGCTATTTAGTAACTACCACTTAGATCCACTAAAAGCGTGATAACACACTGCTCTCGATAAACATACGTGTTAAATAAATATATACCAATATTCCCATAACCTGTCCAACACAGGAGGTGTTTCACAAACAACCCCCTGTGATTTTTTACCATCAGCCAATCAGGGCACCTTGTCCTATGCTAACATACAGCAACATATACTAAACAGGGATACAGGGGACAGACTCCTACAGTGGAGCATTGGTCATATATGATAAAGAATATAACCCTCCCAAACGAGGGATCAGGTGACATTACCCAAATAAGTTACACAGAAGGATTTACATCCATCCATCTATATATACCAAGGACACGAAAACCTCAAACAAACACACAGGGTTTAGAAGCATAAAAGAAAAACAAAAGGGACATATCTATTTCATATAGAGAAGTACATAGATACTAAAGGAGAGGCATGGCAGAGATCAAATAGACTTTAGGTGTCTATTTTTATTCTAAGTATATAGATCCACACTATATACTGTTTTAACTACACGATTGACACATCAGTATGAAATAAAGTTAACTTCACCCACCACATTCACCCCTGACCGCATATACTATAAAGGTCTGCGGTGCGCCTACGAAAGGGATTTCTTTGGTGTATCTTCTTTGATACACTTTTCTAGTTATCCATATTATAACAATAATTGCATTTGCTTTAGGTAACGCACATGTGTACTGCGTCTTTAACACATGCGTTAATTGTAACGCACGTTTCGCCAATGCACATGTGCAGTGTATTGGTTAACGTGTCTCTGTACAATGAAACTCACCATTAATAACGCTGCTACTTTTACTAACTGCCGCTATTTTGGCATATCATTAACTTTGTGGATATAAATTAAACTGAGGTAACTGACGTTGCTTAACAAGGGAACGCCATGTTACTAGGCAAAATGTAACAGGGTTCTGAGGATCTGTCCCTCGGTGTTCTCTCTGTGTGCATTGTGGTTGCTCCGCACCTCTGAGTGATCAATGTCCTTTGAACTTATTTTTAATCCACTTATCTAAAGCCACATCTGAGAAAAAGAGCTCTGTAGTCCTAAATGTGTATATGCAGCAACATTTGTGAATTATCCTCATGTACTGTACTTATTCCAATAAAAGGTATTGCCAAAATCCAGGAACTATAAAGCGTCTTGATATTTTCTGTTTCAACAGTCTTGTAATCATAATGAAATCTTTTAATTAAAATATGATTTATGAGAAACGTTATGTTTAAATGTATTGCCTCATTCTCTGTTTTCCGTTTTCCGTTAGCAAATGGTGATAACATGTATTTTTAATATACGACTGCTCTGCTTCGAAGTGTTGACTGCTTGGTTGTTGTTAGGGTCAGTCTATCTATTCATTGCTGTGTTTTTTCAGTAACTCAACTCTTGCTGCTAAAAGCATAGTCTCTTCATCAAGCTGATCTCCTACTAGGGTTCGGCGATATCAACATGTTCACCATGATAACATAACAATATTAAGAAACGTATCAAGATAAGTACTGTATCTGTTTGGTCGGGGGGGGGGAGGGAAGGGGGGGGAAGACATGAAAAAAAAAACTTTTAAAAGTATTTATTTGTGTTTAAGCTAGAGCCGGGAGCAGAATGAACGATTCTGCTTCCGGCTGCCCCTTAAAGTTCCCCCCTAGCCTGGCCTCCCCTTTGTCCCTCCCCCAGGCCGCGACGGTGGCCCAGAGACCCTAGCGAGGCGAGGGGGGAGGGGGGTCTTTCCCCAGAGTCATGGGCATCACTCGCCTAATTGGCTGGAGGGATTGCTTGACCAGGGAGGCTGCGAGGGACCCCCTCCCCCTCTCGACAGACTCGGTTTGGAGGTATAAAAGGCCGCGGCTTTGTTTATTAAACAATAATTGAATGGGAAGAAAGGAAACACCCTTTAACAAGCACTCATTGTAATGATTGATATGATGAATTAAGATTAATAAGTGATACTTTATTATAATAATTAAAATAAATGGTGATACATCTAAACAAATACTATTGATAAACAACAGTGACCTAACATATAAAACAAGCCAACAGACATTAAACATAAACTGGAACGAGGGGAAAATTGACTGGCAGGTAAGTACTTATTAGTAGTGAGATAGCTCACAGTAGCTTATCAAAAAATCCCTAAGTCCAGCACTAAACAATTATGTTAAAAACCTGTGCTGTTTAGACAGGTAGCTAGGGACTGACCGTCATGATGCTCAGAATACAGAAAATACACATATATATGGATGCTCCCCCAGAAAACCACAGTCGGCGCAAGATAAATATCAGACCGAATATATAAATCTAGTGCATTAAAAAAAACACTAATCACACAATTAATGTTTACACATCTAGAGTAATGTTAGCAAAATAGTCACAATGGCTATGAAATACACATTAATATAGTGCATCACAGTGCATAAAGTGTAGAATGGCCCACAAAGTGTGTTAACGTGGCCCTGAGGCACGGGTCTTAGCCCGTATCAAGTTATAGCCTCCTATACTAAGCTAAAGAAATGCACTATTACAAAGTCAAAAAGTGGTTACTGAGGAGCAATCTGTCAATGAGTAGGGTGAAAGCCGCAAGAGTAACATATACATTGTATCTAAGAAGCTGCTTCTCTGAAACTTGCAGTCGCAACATACAAAGAACTTCTGCTTATATCACAAGAATATAATGTCAGATGGCTACTATACTTAGAGCACCGTCGTCACGATGTAGTAACCAAAAGCAGAAGACATACGCATACCTTGCTATGAAATCACATTAGGCTGCTAGTAACGGTTCAGGGAGTATGTATGGATCAAACCTGCAAGGTAGCAGCTCGCGGCTAAGACCGGCACTCAGCAGTGCCTCTCACCCACAACCCGACGGAGAAGCGTCATGACGTCAGCCGGTCCCGCCTCCCACCTGTACATTTATACATGCACGTTCCTTTAAAACGACAATAATCAGAAAAGACTGAGCAGAGATAACAAGAGGACCCTGATAATGTTTCTTTTATTCATTGGCTTCAAATACAAAGTACAGATGCAGCGGACGTTATTTTAAGGCATCGCGGCGCCGTTTTCGTGCGCGCTGCTGTATTCCACGCAGCATGAACGCGGCCAATCGCCCCAGGAACACGTGTTTATCGCGGTTGCTTTGTTTGAATTTTATGGATGGTGTGCAATGAAATGAATGAATGTAATGTAATGTGCTACTGTGTCAATTTCAGGTGTTTAAAAGCCACAACACTAAAATGCCATTTTATGCACTTGCGTCTTAAGGCGGTACGGTTGGAAGAAATCCCGCGCCATCACATGGGTATTCCGAGGTATAAACCGCGTGATTTTTGTAAAATTATGGCCGCTGCATCTGTAAGTGGATAGTACTTAAAGAGTTCAATTTCTTATCTTTATTTTATCTGACATAAATCTGTGACATTTTCTGAAGCCTAATGCATTTTAGTAGAGCTAGAAAGTTATTTAGCAAAGGTCAGCATAAAAAAACGGGCTATGTCAACTGCCATCAAGAGTTGATAGAAACCTTTACTAATCATGAAATATCTAATTAACAGCAAATAGTAGGAATGCTACGGTTTCTCAGATAACAAGCAGCAGCCCTGCATAGTAATCAGTCCATGGTTGTGTCTCAAAAATACAAAAGACTAGAAAGAAAAGTGAGAAATATCAAACAATGGAAAGTGAATCCCTGCGCTTCTGCCTAATGGGTTAACAATATATGTGAAATAAATATATATACATGATGTGCAAATCTATGAGATAAAGGAGACTTTTAGTTACATCCTTTGATCACTGGTATTAACCAGTTTTAATTGCACTAGATATATAAGCACATGCTTGGACATTTTAACCCCATTTGGGGCATTTTCACATAACACTAGTTGCAGTCAGTGTAGGGACCTGCCTATGAGACTTACCTTGGCGTTTGGTGGCAGGCTTAGGCATTATTTGATCAAAGGATGTAACTTAAAGTCTCCTTTACCTCATAGATTTGCACATCATGTATATATATTTATTTCACATATGTTGTTAACCCATTAGGCGGAAGCGCAGGGATTCACTTTCCGTTTTTCACTATGGTATGGCCAATATTTTCGCCTAGCTGCATGCTCCTTACATGGATGAAGCGCAGGTGATCATTTATTTGTTTTAAATAACAAACAACAATTAAATACCCAACCTTGATATAATCATCTATTTATCACATGAAGGTATAAGAAAGCATGAACTTGCATGCTGGTGCAGTCACGACACTAGCGATTGAAAGAAGATGCCTGCTTACAGATAGCTTAGATCTGGAAATGCGCAGAATCCATCGGTGCGGAGTTTTGTCAACTTGTTCCTCTGCAGGGACCTGCAAAGTAATAAATTACAACATTTAAAGCGGTTAGTGTTTTATTTCTTAAACGACCATTTTATTGATCACATTTATACCCAATAATTATTGAGACACATTTACCAATAGTACCTTACAGGCAGTGGTCAAAATATATATCTAGAATCCACAATTTGGTAAACCCACACTACACGGTAATCTCAACGCCTTGGTGTCTACTGCCTCACAAAGGCAAATCCCCACCTTTTGCCAAAAACATATAACTAAAGAGTGAAGATTCTTCTTTTGTATTAAAAATGAAGAAAGAGTTTGTGATTTTGTATTGCAGTCTTTATGTAGCAGGTTGAATGGAGTTAAGAGATAACAAATGTTTTTATTTGATGTGAACTGTAGGATTTTAAGCAGCATGAAGTAAAATAAAGATAAGGGTCTATCTAGGGGATGAGGGATTTGATCATGTGCATCATTTAAAACCCTACATTTGCTAGACACTAGGACACCATCTCTATATGATGTATTTCAAAATATGTACTCAACATTTATGTTGTAAAAATACGGCCAAGTCTAAATGAATCAATTATTCTTAACATGGTGGATTTGTACATTTGTAAATAAAAAGCAGTAGTCTGTGGGTGTAAAAATAACAAAGTGACGGTACTCGGGGACCCCTAGGGTCATCATTGGTGTTGGTCAAGTATTTTACCTGTGGTCACACAAACATTCCAATTGCAGTATTTCACTTTCACATGTTCATGCGTATGCTACAAATGTTTTACACAGTTATATACAGTATGTGTTGTATTGCTCATGGGTATATGTGTCTTAAAAACATTTTGCACGTAGTAGGCTTTCGGCATTATTGATATTGTGTACACACAGAATGCTATATGTACATCAATTTATATAAGCCTAAACTAAAAATCACATGAATCTAACAGCTGTATCTGAGATTACTGAAACATCTTCTGCTATGCACAAATTACATTTTTTCTGCTTCAACATCTCAATCATTTCCCCTTTTGGTCATGTATTTGTCTGTGCAGCATAAGCAGGGCACTTAGGGGCACTTGCATCAAGTGCCGGTACAGGTTATCGCACACAATTGACTTGAAGTGAGAGTTAATGCAGGAACAGGTGCAATAACCATTCCGGCAATTAACACCTCTATATAACTCTACATTTGCTTACTGCTGTGTTTCGTCAACCCCACCCTCTGGAATGCTAATGCCCTGGAGGACAAAAGGACTCTGAAGGACTTCAGAACGTATGCAGCTGTGATTTCAGTCTACATCTCCGGTGCCCCAAAGGCGCACACCTGATGGGGTTCCCCGAGAGCTTCTCCCCTCTGCACATAACCAGCATGCTAAGGGTTAATCTCTGTATTTGCTTAGTGCTGTGTTTCGTCAGCCCCACCCTCTGGAATGCTAATGCCCTGGAGGACAAGAGGACTCTGAAATCACAGCTGCATTTATTCTGAGCCCCTTCAGTCTACATCTGCGTCGCCCAAAGGCGCACAGCCTTTGGCGCAGCTGAAGGGCAGCCAGAAGGTGTGAGCTGTTTACTGCCATTCGCTGATGTTTGTTGGTGTTAAAATTGCTTTATTTAAATCTGAAACTCTCTAACCTTTTTATCACCGGCACCCAATTTTTTTTAAACTCTAACTGTCCAAGAAATGTCTGAATTGACGGTATAAGGCTACGGCCCCAGTGCTCACTGCTGCAAGCAAGCCTGGCGGCGTGTGGACAGATTGCAGCCGTGGTCTGTGGTCTGAAGGGGAGCGATGAGGGGCGCAGCCGTGGCAGGGCATATCTGTACGGGAAGACAACATTCTTGTCTTCTCTGTCGGCGGACGTGCCATTATGAGAGGGGAGCGCACACACAAGGAGCTACTGGGGCCTGTCTGACTAGAGTTGAGTGTCTTGTGTACGGCGCACACGTCCCCTCGACCACTGGGGACCCGGCCTAACCGTGTTCATTTAATGTAACCATGTATTGTTATAACTCTGTCCTAAGGACATACTTGGAAACGAGAGGTAACTCTCAATGTATTAATTCCTGGTAAAAGATTTTATCAATAAATATAAATTGTAACTTTGTTCTATCTAGTGGAGCTTCAATAAAGGTGTTTTTATTTCACACATTTGGTCTACCCTGGGTTTACAATTTTGCATACACATTTTCTTGGTTCACTGCCATAGCACTGTAGTATTTGTTTGCTTCTTTTGCTTCCATTAATTACAGCACTGATGTGCTTAACTGTACTTGTAAAGCCCATTCACTGCCTGAGACAGCAATACATTGCATCAGGAGTGACGGGATTAAGAAAGAATGCCACTAAAATACATGAGAAAATTAAGGGGGGGAAAAAGAACCCAAATAACTTGTAATTCATTCAACAAATTCGGGTATGGAGTATTATTTTTTCCCTCTGATATATTAGAAAATAGAATTAAATTCCTTCATTGCTTTTAGATTTTCTATCTTATTATTGTGGATGCCCTTGAATTTGCCCATATGTTGGTGCGTTTGCAGGTTTCATCTTTAACGCATCCTGCAATATATGTAGACAGTTTTTTCTCTAGAATGGAATGGAATTTCTGGACAATTGAGTTCAAGCGCCACAGCACCCATTAATCAGCAAGAAATAAGGATACAAGTAATAGACTAAAGCACAATGTGGGGTGACCATATTCTTTCTTATTGTTAAAATGTATTTTGTGGGGGTTCCTAAATGTGGCCTATTTTATGCCATACTATCCAATTAAGGAAACCTGGATACTGACGTCACTACCTACAGTAGTTTGCCTATTCTGCAATCTGCTGGGAAACCTGAGACCCTAATTGATCCTTTGGTGTCTTTTTAAATTGCATTGTGTTTATCTCAAGCATTTTTGTTTTCTATTCCCTTATTAGCATTTACCACCTCTGTTAGGTGCTATTGGTTTTACTTTCTTCTCTCAGCATCTGTAACTTTCTTTTTACGTACAGTATTCTGAACTTCAGTCTAGTTAAATCGAGTTTTATTTGTAAACCCCCATTCTTGTCAATGGAGACAAAGTTGAAAACCTGAACATTGTTACCATCGTATCCCCTTAATTTTTAATGACCTGGTTATGAGCAATTGCTCTGCATCACATTTTAGGCCATGAACGGACTTGTCACTATGAAACATTGCACCAACAAGATGTTAAAGGAACTGTACAGATCAACAAACCGTTTGTCCAGCGTTACTCACATCATGGTCACATTTGAAGACACTGAAGGGACAGTGCGTAATTTGGCTCCATCACAGTTAAGTTCTAACCCCCGGCACAAACATTGCGCTGGCACTGAACCAAGCACTGAACAAAGAGAAGATATTAGCATTAGTGGAGACTGGGGTGGGACAAGAATAAAAGGGAATAAAGGTGCATTTCAATGTATGATAAACTTGCTGGCTTTTTCAAAAGGGTTCTTTCTTCTTGTTTGGTATTTGCTATAAATACCTTTGGTATTTAGTGCACACACACACACACACACACACACACACACACACACACACACACACACACACACACACACACACACACACACACACACACACACACACACACACACACACACACACACACACACACACACACACACACACATATAAAATAAAAAATGAATAGACAGTACCGTTCTGTGGACAATGGTATTGTCTATTCATTTTTGATTATTGAAGCTCGGCTAACACGGTACTGATACCTCTACATCTATATATATATATATATATATATATATATATATATATATATATATATATATACACACACAAATGTATCAAATCCTATTTTAGGTCAGTCATTTATACTGTATCTACATTATATTCTACTTCAAATGAGATTGCTGAAATAAGCAGGTTAAGTAGGTTACTTGTTTTAAACATTTACTACTGCTATATCAACCCTACACCTGGCACCCAGGTTACTAGGAGGCCAGGGCTGACTGACCTGCATACTGCTTCTGTGTGTATGTTTCTGTAAACTAGTCAAGGAGCAAAGATTGGGGAGATCCCAATTAATGACCCAATTGGTAAAACGGTGCCTTCACTGGTCCTGTCACCTTCTCCTTAGCATTGCCCAGCACCAGGGGGCATTCACCCCTATGAACAATTATAAAAAATATATAAAGTGAAGCAAATTCTTCTGTGCTACCGCAATCTTTTACTAAGTATGTTGAAACTAGTTAGCCATTTTTTACATTTTACTGTATGCCATACTTCCATGGTGAGTAATGTAGATAGCTGGTAATGGTACTTCCCTATGTATGATTCTTTACTTTGTGTCTACTAAGATAGAGTTGCCTGCTTTCTAAGGCGTATATGTATTAAGGCAAAAGTGGTGCGACATTGGGAAAAACAATGTGGATGTACAGTAATGGCACTAAGTGTGTAATATTTGTACTTAAGGAAGTCGGGCAGTTGAGTGGTTAATACTTTTATTCAGCAGACAGGAAACACTGTAGTGCGACACCTATCTCCAGATGAATATCAACCAAGACCGGAACTGATAATAGTGTCTACGAATGAGTCTTCCTTTCTCCAATTCAACCACACACGACAGGGGTCCCTTCTGCTTTACAATGGCACCTGGTATCCAATGGGAATCTGTGTAAAACTTGAGAGCGTATTCTGGACAATATACATTTAATCTCTGTAGTTTACTATGTGCATCATAGTATAGCTATTGTTTTGCCTGCTCCTCTTCCACTTTGGCTGCTTTTTCAGGGTATAGGTTTCAAAGATGTGCTCTTAGTTTTTGGGACATCAGCAGTTGGAGGAAACTTCCCTTTTGTACTACTTGCTGTCACATAACATTTGAAAAGAAACCTCGCCAAGTTTGTATCCACACTTCCTTCAGCCATCCTTTGCATTACCTACTGCCCTACTACACAGCCCTTTCATCAAAACCATTGGCTACTTTAATATGCTTATTGGCATTTTTCCGCATAAACTTCTCAGATATTGCACCTGTAAACTATGTCCCATCGTCAATTACCACCATCTCAGGTAATCAAAAAAAGGAAAAGGTAAGCTGGAGTTTATCAATTGTGACTTCTGCTGTGGATAATACCATTGGATGCACCTCAATACACTTGGAATAGGAATGGACTATGACTAAGAACATCTTTCCAATAATGGACTAGCAAAGTGGTCTTTATTATTATTTTTTTTTTACGCAGACGGTAGTTTGTAGAGAGTTGTTACAGTCCAGATGTATCTCTAAATCCAAGAACTGTATGTACAGTATGTGTATGTCTTTATTTATATAAATAAAGACAAAGATACATATAGCGCCATTAAAGTACATAGCGCTTCACAGTAGTAATACACACGGCAATCATATAAACAACAAAAAATATAAATAACACATAATGGGAATAAGTGCTTCAGCCATAAAAGTAACATGCGGAAGAGGAGTCCCTGCTCCAAAGAGCTTACTATCTAATTGATGGGTAGGAAGAACATACAGAGATAGTAGGAGGGCATTCTGGTAAGTGCGTCTGCAAGGGGCCAAACTTTATGTATCAGGTGTATAGTATTAGCCATGGAGCTACTCGTATGCTTCGTTAAGCAGGTGTGTTTTATGATGGGTCTTAAAGGGGGATAGAGAGGGGGCTAGTCGGGTATTGAGGGGAAGGGCATTCCAGAAGTGTGGGTCAGTCAGTGAGAAAGGTTTAAGGCGGGAGAGGGCTTTAGATACAAAGGGGGTAGAGAGAAAACATCCTTGAGCAGAACGCAAGTGTCGGGATGGTGCATAGTGAGAAATTAGGGCTGAGATGTAAGGAGGAGCAGAAGAGTGTAAGGCTAAGGCCCCGCTGCCTCAGACCACGCGCCCGCACTGCAGACAGGCGGTGCGTGGAGAGGCACATGACCACTATCTGCGGTCTGTAGGGAGCGGGAGCTGGAGCGGGGGGCGTGGCCAAAATGGGTCGGGTGGGCGGGGCAATGACGTCGGGGGGCGGGGCCATCACACTGTGCCAGGGGTTCCCTCCCCTGCCTCCCCGCAGCCTCCCTGCTCCCCAAAGCCTCCCCAACACACAAGAAGTTTGTTCGGAAAATTACAGAGGAGACTCTAATTGTCCTAACCTTTTTTGGGCTCTTCAATAAGCTTTCAAGTAGTTGCTACATCACACTGTATACTCCAGGGTGCTGGGCTGAAGTTTATCTCATGCTTATGCTACTACAACCAAACAAGGAGTCCCTGTCAACGGTGTATACTATTCTGTTCAGGAATATTAGTCTAGGTTATGGATTAGAACAAAGTGTGGTAATCGAGAAGGCTTTTCTCAATCATTGTGTGTGAGTATCAATAATGGGATGTGTGGTGGAACATGCTACGCCCTTTTATGCATTTGAATCCAGACACATTTAGCAAACGGATCCTATTTGTGCAGAGAGCATTATTAAAGATCAAACACCGGAAACGCTGAGACCTCCAGATGCGTCAATGCTGGGAGAGAGTCTGTGGGAGGGAGCAGGGGGGCTCCCTTGGTGCTACAGATGCTTTCCCCCCACCCTCTCCCCGCTACCCGAAGCCTCACCTCCTCCTCATTGGCTCACAGCCACACCACGTGACGCGTCGCCGCTTGGGATTACAATTCTCTTGCATCCCCTGGTGGCTGACGCGTCACAGCATGTAGTTATCCGTGCAGGGAGGAGGGACTGGGATCTGCTCGAGAGGACACCATCAGATGGTGAGTAGCGCGCACGCGGCCACAAGCGCCGCCGGACGCAGTGGGACCAAAGCCTAAAGCTTTAAAAGTGAGGAGATTTGAGTGTGAGATGTGGGATGTGATAGGAAACCAGGACAGTGATTTCAGCAAGGGAGACGCTGAAACAGATTTAGGAAAGAGTAGAGTGATTCTGGCAGCAGCGTTTAGATAGATTGTAGGGGAGACAGGTGAGAGGCAGGAAGACCAAGTAAATTTGTGTAGTCAACATAGAGGTGATATTTGAACCCAAGAGATGTTATTAGGTCACATAGAGTGTTTACAGAGAAAAGAGGAGAGGTCCCATGACTGAGCCCTGGGGTACCCCCACAGAGAGATCAATAGATGAGGAGGAGGTGTTAGCAGAAGAGATTCTGAAAGTACGATGGGAGAGGTAAGAGGAGATCCAGGATAGAGCTTTGTTACGAATACCAAGAGTATGGAGAATGTGAAGGAGAAGAGGGTGGTCCATAGTATCAAATGCTGCAGAGAGGTTGAGTAATATGAGCAGAATGTAATGACCTCTGTCTTTGGCAGCATGGAGGTCATTAGTTATTTTAGTGAGAGCTGTTTCAGTGGAGTGAGCAGTGTGGAAGCCAGATTGTAGAGGGTCTAGGAGAGAATAGATGTTGAGAAAATTGAGCAAGCGTGAGAATACAAGACGTTCAAGGAGTTTAGAGGCAAAAGGTAGGAGGGAGACAGGCCGATAGTTAGAAACACAGGTAGGGTCGAGCTTGCTGTGTTTTTGAGTAATGGTATGACTGTTGCATGTTTGAAAGAGGAGGGAAAGGTACCAGAGTAGAGGGAGGAGTTAAAAATGTGTGTGAGCATAGGGATTATAGTAGGAGCAAGAGGTTTTAGGAGATGGGAGGGAATGGGGTCAAGATGGCAAGTGGTAGAGGGAGAAGAGGAGATCAGCAGTGACACATCCTCCTCTGTGACAGCGGAAAAAGAGTAAAGGAAGGTAGGAGGAGAGTTAGGAAGAGGTGTAGGATGGGATGAGGAAACAGAGGGGATTTCCTGATGTATGGATTCAACCTTTTCCTTGAAATAGTCAGCAAAGTCCTGAGGTGAGATGGAGGAAGAAGAAGAGGCAGCTGAGGGTAGTCTGAGTAGGTAGTCAAAGACAGAGAAGAATCGTCATGGGTTAGACTTGTTTGTGCTGATTAGTAAAGAAAAGTAGGTTTGTTTAGCCTGAGAGAGGGCAGAGTTGAAACAGGATAGCATAAATTTGTAGTGAAGGAAGTCTGCGAGAGTGTGAGATTTCGTCCAGAGGCGTTCAGAGGAATGAGTGCAGGAACACAGCATGCACATTTGGGAATTTAGCCAGGGTCTGGGGCAAGAAGGGCGAGGACTGCAGAGAGAAAGCGGGACATGTAGATGAAGAGAGGAGGATAGGGCAAAGTTGTAGTTCCTGACCAGGTTGTCAGGGTCTGGAGCATGGCTGAGAGAGGAGAGGGAGGAGCGTAAAGTGGAATTAAAATCTGGTAGGTTAATAGAGCACATGTCTCTGCAGAAATGAGGGGTAGATGGAGGTGGAGAAGGGGAGAAGCGAGAGAGAGAAGATGAGATGATGGACAACGAGAGGAAGGGAATTTAAGAATCAATTTCTGAGGTGACTCAAAAGTTATATTTGTTTGAATTAATTTTGTTAATGAATTGATTAAAAAGTTTGACTGCTTCACTCCATTGGAGAAGAATGTTGTCTATATAGCGGGCCCAGAATTCAATACATTGTGTATATATATCCTGGGCGAAGATTATCATATGTTGGGGTCTCAAGGTGTGCCCACTGCTGTTCCTGGAAGCTGGTGGTAGTTTTCAATGGAATAGTAAAAATATTTATTATATTAATAGTTACATCATTTTTTTGATTCTACATCCAACACAATTTGCAGGTAAGCATTGCACAAGTCAATCTTTGTGAACATTTTTCCCCCAGACAATGTAGAGTAAAGGTTTTTAATCCTCAGGAGAGGGTATGTATTCACCTTAGCCATTCTGTTAATACTGTAGTAACTTTGTGGTCTACAGTACTCATATCCTTACACTACCATCAGTTTTACTATAGGTGCAACCCAGTCAGAAAATTGAACAGGTTCAATTCTGCCTGCTGCCTCCAGGCATTCAAGTTCCCGATCTATGTTATGGAGCATTGCTTAGGTCACTGGGTGTGGTTTGAAGAAATATTGCTTGGCATCTCCATCTACATAAAGTTTGACCTTAACACACTTTAGAGTACCAAAGTCCTTCCTTGAACAACTGTACATGCTTTTCAAGTGACAGCGTTTACACATGGTTGATTGAGTCCCAATTTCAATACAATTACTTTAACCAGTTTTTGCCAAGCAGGCTTGGGACTTTCCCTTTTGACTGCCACCAATGGTAGGTTCACTTTCTGACCCTGGTAGGTA